>NC_052489.1:12353515-12409911 GCF_009730915.1 Dioscorea cayenensis subsp. rotundata
CCTATGGTGGATCTATTCATAATGAATTTCTCAATCACATTTATAAAAATCAAACATAGATTATAGTTCTCACTGTCAGGAATCTATGACATTCAATACACATAGACAAACCTCAATTTAAAAAACCTTTATTAAAATTGAAAAAATAAGATTCATAATACAAAAGCCATCATAGGGTTCTTTAATTCGGAAACCCAATGAAAGTTCAACTACTCATTTTAAACATATTCACACTGTAATCAGAAAATGCTACATCAACAAAATAAGACATATTAAACACTCCCTCAATCTCCACTGTAATGAATGATCGAACCTTTTAAAGCTTGATGAAGACCTAAGGTCTTTTTGCCAAAAAATATTTTCTCCGATGACTTCACTTTGATCTACAAACTTCTCTTTGCTAATCTCCGATGAAATCACAAGGAAAAACTCTCTGAACCCTATAATAGAAATGAAGATAATAAAACCCTTGTTAACAATACATCTTCACAAAAGAATTATGCTTAAACTTTAAATAGTTCCCCTCATCAAGCCCGGACACAGGGTAAACACAAGGTGTTCAACAGCCGCGCGTCATAAATGTGAAATTAGATGAAAGGGGCCACAATATTTCAATATAGGCTCGGTACTACCCTTGGGGAACCTATGCATGGGTTCATCATACCCTTTGCACCACCCATGTGAAGGGTGTGGTGAGCACAACCTTTTCATTTTGAACCCCTTTCTATTCCTATTGGCTGCTCATGTGTGCCACTACTTGTACAAGAGTCCTGTTATCCTCAGACATTAATTTTTTGGCTCAATTTTGATCCCAACTTATACCAAAGTCATTCTTCTCATCCAATATACTTCTAAACGGTCTGATCACAAAAAACAAACAATTGCACATCAAATGATAATATTAAGCCTTAAGAACAAGCTAAGTGCTCCAATTAAACCATAAAAACAAGTATGCTCGAGCACTTGTCAAATCTGACAACTAAACATCCACTTTCTTCCATTGAAATTGATAATCTACAAGAAGAAGTGACAGTTGTGAAGGACAAACAACAAAGCTTAGGGCAGTTATAGTTAAGTTTAGTACAGATTGAGGATGAAATCAAGGAAATTTATTTTAAATTACTAAGATGTTAAATCCTATAATGTTTGCTTCAAATGCTTGTGTTGACCCTTCTCAGCTTGGGTGCAATGACAAAGACTAATGAGAAGAAAACACTTCTTATTATGAAGATTGAATATTGAGAGAGTGACTTATAGAACTTAGGATATATCATTGCTTTCCATTTTACATATTGCTTCTCTCATTTATGTTATTGGATATATATGAATTCTGTTTGCTTTCAAGACATGTTTCCTACCGTTGGACATATGAATGTTTCTTTATGGATGCTAGATTTTATAGTTTGGACTTTGGACAATATTGTATTGGTGTTTGATAATTATTAAATTATTTTGGACTTTATAGTACAGTTTTTTAACTGGTATTAAGATTATATCTATTACATGGAAAATAAAGCCAAAAAAACTATTAATCGAATAAATGAAAAATTAAAGTATCAACGAATGAATTCCATTACTGAAAATCTTAACATAAAAGAATTCCTTTGTTAATAAGGTATTTCAAAGATGAAATTCCGTGAGTGTTAAAGAACTTTAGAGACAAATTTACGTGGGTGATAAAGAACTTTACAGAGGGAATTCCATGGATACAAAAAAGGTTTCTAAGAAGGAATTCAATGGATAAGGGGTCTTTGCTCTTTATAACCATGCCATAGTAACTGTTGCTCTTGGTTTCTCCCCATTCTACCTATTATATAGATGAAGCCCTCTTATTGTAGGCTTGCATGCAGAGAAAGATCGTAAAGGGAAGTTGGTTGCACTTACTGTATGGCAAGTTTATGTTGTAGTTGAACTCGTAGAGAAGGTTCCTAATCACCAATCCAAGCAAAGATAGTAAACTGTAATGTGAGAAGTTGGCATGCACCACAGGAAAATACATGGCAACCGCTAGGATATCCTGAAGTAGTTGATGTACAAATCCACTACTCCGAAATACCACTCTGCTACTGGTATCTTGTGAACAATTTACCTTTAAAGCAATAAAATACAAAACTTAAACAAAATTTCCATACCGTAGAACACTCAAACATTTCACAAAAATAGGAAATTCAAGTGCATAAATTACATAAAATTCACACAACAAGTTTTATAAATATGAGGTTCCAATAATGCACCTCGGTGAGTCCCCCCATAATAAAGACAGCTATAGAAGCCAACCTAGAAAATGCAAGTAGCCTGCAACTACCAATGGCACTCAGCACTATCACACCTTAAACTAAGAGTGCAAGGCTAAAAATAATTTTTTAAAAAATATATGAGTAACAAGATAATTAAAATCAAGGAGAACGACAAAACATACTTCTAAAACACAAGTACAAAAAGAAACAAGAAAATAAAAATTATAAATCAACTCTGAGAGTTTGCCAAGAATTTAGCCTAAAGTTAACTATGGTTGCGGTTAAGTCTGGGCTCACCAAGGCTGCTACCCTTGGAGTTTGGCTACTTAGATAACACAAGTGGTGAATCATTGTATCTCAGTTTTACTAGAGGTATCGCACTAGTTTTCCATTAGGTTTTCTCCACCCTCTTAAATGGGTATAGATAAACCAGTCATCCACCCACCTCTTGATGAGTTGGACAGAGAGGGCCCTATTGCAGTAGGTGGAGCTCTAGACTCCCCGTCACCATAAGAAACATGATGTCAATCATGGATAATATATATAAAGAGAATTTATATAACCATGTTGCAGGTGCCCACACACATTCATTTCCTCATTGAAAAATTGACATCAAAATAAAAATTAAATTCCATATAAAACCCATAGTTAGGAGCAAGATAAACAAGTTCTTGTCAAGATCGATAATGAATGGCATAGAAGAGTTAAATGACCAAACTGTATCCATTTTGAGCCAAAGTTGCATTTTAAACATACAATGTAATCGAACACACACACACACACACATATATAACAAAACCACATCAAACATTCTTTTGCATATATGATAAAATAAAGCACAAATCCATATCAAGCTTTCTTTGCAAATGCGATGAAATAAAGCACAAATCCACTCACAAGCTTTGGCTAGAAATATGAAATTGGGCCATATTCCTCCATAATTGCCTTGCCTTTGCTAGAGATCTCACCATCTAAAATAATAATGACACTTATTGGTTTAGGTCAAAAAAGTATAACACACAACTTAGATCTAAATGCAATTCATGGAGTGATTTAAGCTTAACATTGGTTGAAGTCTACTCTCAAACATTTAACCAACTAATAACCTTTAATGAACTTATCTAAGTAGCTCAAATTAGAGACCACTAAAGGTAAATGAGCTCTAATCAAGCTAAAATTGTCTAAGCCAGTCTCAATTAGCTCAAATAAGGCCGAACAACACTTACAAAAATTAATGCTACAATAACCTTACTCCATACTTAGAGTTTGGTCACTACTAGGCTTCTAACAGATACAACTCTATCTATACATATAAACATTCCATCTTCACTTTTAAAACAATTTATTAAACACCACAAAAATATAAGAGCAAGTCCAAGGACAAATCAAACATTAATATACATCTTCCATGAAGACATAAAAATGACACCCTAGTTACATCTCCTCTAACTTGGCATCACATCTACAACATCCCACAAATTGCTAGAGTGAACCTCACAAGTACTTCAATATTGCTAAAACAATTCATTACTTACCTCAATTGCTAAAATATGGATCTTGCTCACTTAAGGAATGCTTGTCCATCTAAGTAAACTTCAGTATTACCACAACCACATTGATCATGCAATCACATATATTTTTATATTAACACATGAACATATTGATGAGTGCATTTTGTATAGATATTTTATATACCCTATTATGTGTTTCACTTGTCTTTTTAGCATGATTTTGTTATAAACCGATGCGACTTGAGATGTGTTTGTTAAATGTTGCAGATAATTGGGGTTTGGACCAAAAGTAACAAAAAGAGACCAATTTTGATGTAAAACAATATTGGAATACAAGTTTCATGACAAGCAGGGTTTGAAGTACACCCATGCTTGGAAGCATAGGTGTGCTGAACCCCCGTGCATTTTACTGGAGCCTACACAGAACTGAAAAGCACGGTTACGCTACCCTTAGCACCATCATGATTAGGGAGCACGGTTAGTAAGCACAAGCGTGCTTACCCTCGTGCATTTTACTAGAAATCTCATGAGAATATTAGCATGGTCACTGGCAGTAAGCACGGGCGTGCTTATCCCCGTGTGATTTACTAGTTTTGCACTAAAACTAATTCCCAGGATCTGGAGCCAAGCACGGTCATTAGCAAGCCCATTAGCATGGGTGTGCTTACATCGAGACAAGGTTATTTAAGCCCTAAATTTAGATTTCAACAGAATCTTCTTCTCTCTTTCTTGAGGAGCGAGTTAGGGCAGCCGTTGGCATCGTTTATGGTTGGATCTGGAGTGGAGACAAGCGTAGAAAAGGATGACCATCGGCAACAACCATTGTCAAGCCTTCTCCGATGTGATTGTGAAGCAAGAATGGGAGTTTAATGGACAATTTCCATTTCTCTTATTGATTTCCTATGATTGTTTGTAAGACTATAAGGGGCTAACCATCTTTTGGGGCCCCGAATTATGAACCTTGACTTCTAATGCTTTGATTTTAGTGATATTGATTCTTAAGTTTTTTTGTGGTGTCCCTTTTGTTCATATTGCATATATTTCTATGTCTTGATTGCCTTGATGCATGTGTGTTGCTAGCCTAATGAGAGAATTGCCGATAGCTGCGTGAGCATTGATTTTTCGTTTCTATTTCCCCCGTTGTTTGCCGTTGCATTTTAAGTTGCTAGTTAACCCTAGATTGACTTGCTGTCTAGAGGGTAATCTCTACTCGTCTAACTAGGGCACACATTAGGGAAGGGGTTGAGTCCACTCCGAGCCTTGGGTGAAGACGTACGTTATCAAACCCTCCATGAGTGTTTATCAAAATCCAAGAAGAAACTCTTGAATCATTGCCTAGTTATCGCATTTGTCAAGGGGATAAATCCGGGCCACTGTCCTTTCCACTGCTATCTCTTTAACTCAAAATCCTATCTCTTCTTCCTTCTCTATTCTTTTCTCCTTTAGTAGATTAATTAATTCCAACCAATCTTTGAGTCGGCTAGATATTAGGAAAAGAATAAGTATCGAGAGATATACCAGTCCCTGTGGATTCGACTACCCGATCCTATTGGGTACACTTTAATACTTATACGACCCGTGCACTTGCGGATACGCATGGCGCGTATCACATATGCATGCCAAGAAATTCACTCAATCTTTCTTTCAAAATTTCAAAAATATTTCCAAAGTTCACACCTTTCGTAAAGTCACCTAAGCAAACCTACAAGTGTCCAGATTTATACATGCACTCCAAGTAACCTCAAATTCCTAAACAATGAGCCATTACTCTCAACTCACCAACATCCACTTCTTAAATATCAATTTACTTATCAATTAAAATTTCTTGAAAAAAAAGAAAGTTGGCTTCTATTTCTGGGAGGCATTTTGACAAACAGCTTATTGCCATACATAAGAATTTGAAAGTTAGCATTCTAAGGTTACTCCATTATTTGGCATATACAACCACATGAATCCCATCATTAAACCTCTAACAAACTTCCAATATTCAGAATTAAATCAACTATGAATTTTAATCTATCCCCTTCATTTCTAGCATGTTCTCTAAGCTCAATAACAACTCCCAACTTAAAAAAAAAATAATAATGCCAAGGAGATCATCAACACCAACAACATCTAGAATAACTTTACAATAATCAAATCATTTATGGATGGCACAAGATTCAGCAAGATTTGAAAGGAGAAAAAGAAAGCTAAAAGAAGTGAGGAATTAAACACACCAAATCAGATAATTCTTCAAGCTAATTAGTTTCCAACATACCTACAAATTTTCCTCGATCGTAAGGCAGATAAGCTTGAGAAATTTCCAAATCTTAGCCAGGATCCACCCAAGAAAAAACCTCTTTCCTAAATGCTCTCTTAACGTAAGAGGAGATTTCTCTAGCTATAGGTATTGCTATGGTAAAATCAGAAATTATCAAGTTGCCTTTCTACAATGACAACTACAATAAATAATAATGGGTTAGGGTTGAATCTACAGTATTGCAAGGCCTTAAAAAGAAAAATAGAAGGTATTATGGAAGTGGTGTGAATTAAATAAGGGATACATGGAATGTGGTAGAAGGAAAAAAAAGGAAATATATCTTTATGGATGGAAACACCACTGGAAATAAACATTTCATGAGTCTCAAGATAAAATTGACTTCAACTCTTCTTATCATGTGGGTAACCAATAAAAACACAAATAACAACTTCAGGGAACAAATTTATTAGTTGGTGTTAGTCGAAGGTAAGCATAACATAAGTACTTGAAAACTCATAAATGGTTGTAATTAGGTGATAGGTTAAATAAAATTTTCATAGGGGGTTTTGCCTTTTAGTAAAGAGATAGGAGTTCGATTAATAAGATGTAAAACAGTAAAAAAAAAAAATTTAGTTATATTACCCTTGAAGCATCAAAGCTCGAGCCACATTCAAAATATGTCTATTGTTAATTTAGCCATCAACTAAAATTTTTTGAGCAACTCACTAGCTCATTTTTCTTAGACATCAAATGCACCCAAAAAAGCTTGACTATAATCATCCACAATTGTGAAAAAAATAATGAGCACCAATTAGAGATTGCAATTGATAAGCACATATATACCATAATAAATCAGTTGATCCCAATTTCTATTATTGCTAGCAGGAAAGAAATCATGAGTTTGTTTAGCATGATAACAAACATGGCAATTGGAACTAGTCTTATATTTTGAACTATTTTTAGGAACAACGGAGATTAAAGAGAAGTTTTGACTCAGGTGCTTGCTAGTACTTTGTACACATTCACCCCGTCAAATGGTTTACCCAAACCAATCGAGATCCTTGAAAAGGGTTATGTATCGTACAATATTGCTTATTGAATGTCATCAGGCGTTGCTTTGTATAAACTGACTGCACCATAGAAATTAAATATGCAATACAAATGAGGGACACATAGAACATTGTTAACTACAAATTCAAGTCCTAAGACAACTAAGGCGCCCTTGATGGCTAAAGTTTTATTACAGTTGGGAATATTGAAAGGAGAGGATATAATATTCTCAAGATTTATCAATAAATAGAGACGCAATGTCATGTGTTGAGACATACTAGCCATGAAAGAGTAAGTTCTTCTTTATTTGAAAGCTTATTTATAGCATAAGAGAGGGTGAACAAGATTTATAAGTTGTTGAGTTTTCTCTAAAGCTAACCTAGGAACATTCATGGTTGCTACACTTGCGGTAGCATTTTTGAGCATGATGATTTTTGCTTGGGACTTGAGCAGCAAGTGCAGTTGCCTCATTTATTCTAGTACAGTCTCCACTTCGACAACCCTTGCCATGCTCACACCTTGGGTAGCTTGAAGAGCATAGCAAATGCTAATGTCGTGATTTGGTCATCCGTAGTTGGTATAAAAATTTTGAATGCTGTGGTTGTTGAGGAAGATAAAGATATAGAAGGAGACTTAAAAGAAGACTAGGTTAACGAGGGTTGTCTAATGGGCTTAAATAATATGGCCATCAAGGGTTGGTTGTCTTGATGGTTTTCTTCTCAACATTCCATCAGTGCTCGACATGCTAAAGAGTTTTAGGGGTTTTGAAATGTGGACCATGCTCTGGTACCATGCAAAGAAAATAGGTGGCCTCAATATTTTTCTCTGCTATATTGCAGATAATGGTGGTATATATACAAGCACAAGTTTATGTGGCTTGTAGAACAAGTAACAAGATATACACAATGTTTTTTTTTACATAAATAATTACATAATTATCTCCTAATTCATCATCCAACAGGAAAAGAATGCTTATGGTTATTATTGTTGTTGTTTTTAATTTTTTTATATATAAATTATCAAAGAATATGTAGTTTTAGTTTTGACATTAAAAAAAAAGCACAAACCCAATTTGAGACCCAATTGGTTCATTGATCCGACTACCGAATCATCGGTTCAACTGTCAGTTTTTTCAATTCCAGATTTTCTACCACACAAGTACATAAATTTTAATGGGAGATGTAGTTATGCAAGACAAAAGTATGCAAAAAGACCAACTCATCCAAAGCCCAAATGAGTAATTACAAAATTTTAACTGTTATATAAGCCATTAGAAACCAATATCATGAGGTCACGTATCACAAACACGGGCCCGGGTTCGGCCCACCACGAAACGAAACAAAAACAGACTTGCCCACCTGGTATTCACGCGGGTCATTACCATCATGAACCCAACCGAGCTGGACCACTACCAATCCAACTCAGCAAATCCCCCACCACCCCCTTCCCTTAACCGCCACGTGTCGGTTTACGGCTCAAATCCCACCGCCTATAGCCCGCCGCCCAGTTCCTTTTGTCCGTTTCCGATTATTTTTAGCACTTCTCATCCACGAAGCCATCTCCTTCCTCTCGAACCGCTCCTTCGTGTTCCCCCTCGTTCTCGCCCTCGATCCCGAAACCCGATCATCGGAGCTCCCAATCTCTAGGGTTTCCGGCGATGGCCTCCTCGTCTCCGATGGGGACGCCGGTGGTGGCGGCTGTGGCGGTGGCCGCCTTCCGGAGCGCTTCCAATTGGTGGGACGATGTTAACCACTCCCTTCTTTGGCAGGACCGCATCTTCCACGCCCTTGCTGCTCTCTATGGCCTTGTCTCCGTCGTCGCGCTGGTAATTCTTTCTGATCCGTTTGTTTCTTCGATTTAGGGTTTCTGAGATTCTTGCTTGAGTTGGAGAAGTAATACCGGGATTCTTTTTTCATTGGCAGATCCAATTGGTTAGGATTGAATGCAGAGTTCCGGAATATGGGTGGACGACGCAGAAGGTGTTCCACTTCCTGAATTTTCTCGTTAATGGAGGTTGGTTTTTTGTGGTTGATTGGATTCGTGGAATTGAGTTTTTGTTATGAATTTTGTGTTTTTTTTCCTTTTGTGCAGTTCGATCGGTTGTGTTTGTGTTCCGTAGAAATTTGCAGCAGTTTGAGCCGGTTGGTTTCTTAACCTTTGGAGCTTGATGTTTTTTTTTTATGGTGTTTTGTTTTAGGGTTTTTTTATGATGATTGTGGTTGGTTTTGTTTTTGTAGATATTTCAACATGTGCTACTAGATTTGCCGGGCTTGGCGTTCTTCACGACTTATGCTTTGTTAGTGTTGTTCTGGGCTGAGATATATTATCAGGTTTGAAGTTCTCTCTTTTTCTCTTTCTTTTACTTTTTGGTTCTTTATATTCATTTTTTATCAGGAAGCTCTTATGTGTTTGATAATTTATTTTCTGAATGTATGGCAGGCACGGGCAGTATCCACGGATAGATTAAGGCCAAGCTTTTATACAATTAATGGAGTGGTTTATGTTATTCAGGTGAGCTCTTGTTTGATATATTTGGTAATGAAATCAGGAATCTGGAGTGATGGTGCTTATGTTATTGTTTACATCATTATTAATGGAAAAGTGAATGATGCTTATTTCCTTCTGATGTACAATGGCAGTGTCCACGTTGGGAGCTCAATAAAAACTTTTCCTATTTTAATTTTGAATGTTGTAGCTTTATGATTGAAAATTTGAACTACATTATTACTTGGAAAACCAATTTGTGGCCATGTGATGGATATAAGACAGTGGAAACAAGCGGATGAAGGATTCACATCCTTTTGATATTCTATCAACCAAAATCTGGAAATGCTTCCATTAGTATCCTCTCCTCACAGTGGCAAAAATGTTACTATCTTTTGAAAAATTCTTTTTGCCTTTTCTTTCCGCAACATTGCCATCACTTAATGTTGTTGCTCCCATAAACATGGTTTATGCAAACTGATACAATACTTATACCCTATAGGCTATAAGTGATATATGATTTTATCAATATCCCAAGATCCCTATTAGTAGCCTGATTCTTTGATTCTTATTTACTGCTAAGGAGTTTGTTGAATTTCTCTCCATTTTATCATTTTAGGGAAAAATCAACCTTTATTAGGATATTTATGGTAAATAATGCTTGAAAAGATGTTGACCTGAAAGGTACCAAGGTAGGTTGAAGAATGGGAGTTATCATGTCGCACATAAGTATGGCTGCCATTACTATCACTAGCTTTAGAACTGAAGCGTTCTGTCAATGTCTGCTCTTGAGAAAAACTTATTAAGCCCAAGTCATTTACTTTCTCTTAGATTCTTTTGAGTGGTTAAGGCATCTAGCTCCATTTTTAAGGTTCTTAACTTGTTATTGCTACTGAAGACTTGTGGTACTTCTTCTTTGCACTCCACTAGTAAAGGATCCAATAGCGCATGTCTAGGAAAAAAATTCTAAGAGCCCCTCTTAGAAAATATTCAATGGGTCATTCTACCATGCAAGTGTCGTTTTTAGATTAGTAAACTATTTGTTCGAAATTAATAATGTAAACTTATTATTATTTAGTTGACTAATCTCAGAATGACCCATTTATGATGTAATGACCATCTAAATATTTTGTAAGAGGAGCTCCTCATTGAATATGTGTCCTATAAGATGGTCATGCTAAAGAAAATATGTTGGTTTTTGTATATTAGGAATATGTAATGGAAAGAATATTTGAAAAGAATTTGAGCTGAAAGGTTCTAAAGATTTTTTAGAGAGTTTATTTTTTGTGCCATCCCATCTTATATGATCGTATAAGTGCCATGGCAATTAGTATCTTGAAAAATTAAAAAAATTGTCTCTCGGACCATTTGTCAACACATTTTGATCTTATGGAGTGCTTAAGATATCTATTGCGATTCTCGAGGTTCTTGCATTGCAACTGACTTGAAGAAGTTTCACTTTAGATTTTCCTCAAGTTAAGGAACCAACAGTGACTGACATATTGTACTAACTGGAGAGGATATGGGAGCATATTGGGAGCATGTTGGTTGGGGAATCTCTGACAGGGATTCAAACTAAAAGTTTTTGATGGGCAGTTTTTTATGTAAATTGCCTCTCAAGAAGGTTTGAAAGGAAATTCAGCTTGCAAACATAACTCAAATAAGATGAATGTGGCTCTGCTTTCAGATGGTCCAGATTAAATGTAGCTGTAAGCTATCAGTTCCCTTGGAGGTTGAGTCTTCCTCATTGAATCAGATCTGCTCATACAAGCTCTAGATACAGTTCGTTGGCTTCCTTTTTCCGCATTATTTCATTTTAGTTCCTTTTTCTCTCATTTGCTCTTATGCTTAAGAGATGCCAATAAAAGCAGATACGGTGGTGGGATGTTTAAAAACCTTGTAAGGTTAATGCCAAAGTGCTTGAATGCATTTTGTTCTTTTAAACTTTTTCCTGGTATTTTGGCAAAGGGTGTTACCTATCTATTCATCTCATTTGTTCATCCTGTGACATACTGTAAGGAGGCATAACCATATGTAGCTTTGAAAGCCTTCATTGGCTTTCTGTAAGGTCTGAGGGTGAATGTGTACCATTAATTCTGTTTATGTTTATTTTGACCAAAGTCAAATAAGCCTCTTGTTACTAATAAAAAATTGTATCCTTGTTTGAGGTAAAAAATTGTCACAAATCAACTGGTGAAAAGATTTTTCTGCCACAAATCTTCTTCTTTTTCAACTGCATGATACCCTCTTGGGTTGCACACTCTAGGTTACTTCTTTGTGGTCTTCTTCTTCTTCAACTGCATGGTGCCCTCTTGGGTCACACACTCTAGGTTACTTCTTTGTGGTCTTTGCAAGATATTAGAAACTGAATTTTCCCTGCTGAATATTGTGTAGTGTCCTCTCTGATCTATTTTATTGTGTTTTTTGGGGGCTGAATATGCTGTACGTGCCTAGAACGTGCAATAATTCTTGTTGTTTTGATATATGAAAGTTAGTTTTCTGCTCCTCATATTGTTGTATTGATCTTAAAATGATATTGGTTGATCTTCGCTTTTCTCAACCACATATTAAATCTCTCTCTCGCTCTCTCTCGCGTGTGTGCACGCGTGCATGAGCGTGGTCTCGCTCTCTATGTAGATACTGTTGTTGTTATATTGTCCTATTGACCTTAAAACAGATATCAGCTTGGATGTTTGTTTTCTGATGTACTTAGCAAGTTCCCTGAGTCATCAGTTTACCAACCTTTAGTTTTCTTGTCCTCAAATGGCATTTTTAATTAATAAACATCTCCTGCCAGATCTTGAATTTATATGCATGTTTTACACTTGCTTAGTCAGAGGAAAAAAATAAATCAAAACTCCCGAAGGACTGTATGAACAAACAGTATAGTTGCACATGTGCAGGTTTTTTATTTTGTTCAATGTCATCCTTGTAAAGCCTTTCTCTGCCCTAATATCACTGGTCAATAGAATCTTAAATAAAATACTAGTGCTGTATCAAAGTAATGTAATATGTAAAGACACTGTACAAAGACCTAGTGAGTTATGTGAGTTGGACTTCAAGTTATAAGGTTTGTTTATTCGATGGTCTTTGATCAGCTAATCTATATCTGCAACTTTAACTGAAAGTTTATGTATTATAAGATGGGAAACAATAAGTCCATTTTATATCGTTCTTAGAACTAAAATATCTTTGTGGTAAATTGCCTTCACCTTTCCAAATGTGTCTGAGACCTTATATAATTCAGTACTTTATCTCCTATTATCACATTTCATATTTTCTTGTGGGTAATATTTAAAATTACATTTTTGACCATGTATTGTAATTGCTCAAAAGAGCAAAATCTATTTATGCTATGTATATTTAACAACTAATACACAATTAAAATTTCGTATATCTGGTTTATTTATATTTTTTGCATGTGTGAATATGGGCAAGTTACTTTGACATTTACATTACACATTTTCTTGTGGAAATAACTTTTCTTTTGTGACTCACATCTTAAATTTTTATCACAGTTGGCTTTGTGGTTGCTTTTATGGTGGAAGCCTGTCCCACCTGTGATTGTCCTTTCTAAGATTTTCTTTGCTGGTCAGTATTTGATCATTGAAAATTGATTTTCCCCTTCACTTTAGTAGATGGAGTACATAATAAATAATACTTATGCAAATTCTTATTTACAGGTGTTTCATTGTTTGCTGCCCTTGGGTTTCTTCTGTATGGAGGGAGGTGGGTTTTGATTGGTTTCCTATACTAACTAGTTCACTGCATCTAAAGTTATTTTGCTGTATATGTAAATAGATTGTTTGGTCCATCTTAAATATAAGTGTATGACCAAAATTAGGACTTTCTTGTCATGTGCTTGCATTTGAAGGATATTGCAATTATTACCTATTTCATTCACTTAGTCAATACTCTAACTGGTTCATTCTGTCTCATGATCTATTAATATTTTTCTAGGTAGTGCTGCCCTGCTAGATCTGGTTCTAGCTTCACATAGAAGTTCTTCGAGAAACAATCTACATGATACTTGTCCTGGAGAATATATGCATATATAGAATTTTAATGAGTCACACATGGAAATATACTCTGCAAATTCGTCATTGATGTAATTCAACTGACAATAAGCTTTATGTGCTTTCTAAATTATCATCTAGCGCAATCATGCTACAGATATACATCTTGTTTCTTGTTTTTGAGTATGGTTTTTTTTTAATGACGTGATGACTGTAGTTAATTATGTTACTTGATTTGCAAGTTTTTAGTATATAAATATTTAGGAAGCTCCAATGTATTCATTTTGGTATATAATGTACAAGTTAATCTTCTGTTTTTTATGTAATTTGCTCCAAAATTGTTTTTCTCATGATTATTTTGACCTGTTAGGCTGTTTTTGATGTTGCAAAGATTCCCTGTTGAATCCAAAGGAAGACGAAAGAAGTTGCAGGAGGTTGTTCTTGTTCTCTAATTTCTAAGCTCTTTGTTCTGTTCAGATCATGCTAATGATTCCTTTGATCTTTATTAGGTTGGCTATGTGACCACAATATGCTTCTCTTGTTTCTTGGTGAGATGTATTATGGTATGCATAAATCCTACCTCTGTTTTGAGTAGTTTTTCAAGTGCCATGTGCCTCTCATAATTTGTAATTTTGTACCTTCGTTTGACAGATGTGCTTCAACGCCTTTGACAAAGCTGCAGATCTTGATATCCTAGACCATCCAATCCTGAACTTTTTATATTACTTGGTAAGTGTTCCATGTCCTTCTGTAGTGATTTCCCTTCATGATGATGGACAATTACTAAATTGACAAGCAGTAAGATTTTATTGTCTCATCTACTCCTAAAAGGACATTGCCATGCATCTTTTCTATATGAATCATTGTCTAGGTGTGTTCTGGGAATTAAAGTTTTTTGAAATTGTTTTGGAGGAAAATTTTTTATATTGATTAAACTTAGTGTTAACTGGATACTGCAAATCTAGGAGAAAATAAATTACAGGTACGTATCTTTTCATTAATTGCAGTATGATACGCTCACAATGCATTTGGATCTCGTCTTCCCCGTGTTACCTTTGCTTATTTGAAAAAAAAAGTAATTACATTTAACTCTACATATTAATTTTTTTTTTTAAGTTTTCAATCTTAATCTTCTTTTTTCTTTAACTATATTATCTTTTTTCTTATCTTTTTAAGCTTTTATTTTATTTTTTATATTTCTCGTTTTTACAAAATTGTTTCTTGATCTTTCAAATCTTTTTAATAGTGATTTTCATGATTTTAGAAGCTCTACTTTATTTTAAGGTAAATTTTAATACAATTTAAATTTCTTCCCTTAGTTTTTGGTTTTTAAAAAACGACTTATAATGTGGTTCACTATGTCGATACATCTCTGTACACTTGGAAATTTGTTTACTAAAATGTTCTCTGCTCTTCTAAAAAACAATGAGATTCACATGTCCCCATGTATATATACTTGTTAACATGTATGTATATTTATAGTTGTGTCCACATATCTAGTTTTCATTGAATTCAATTATCGGATACTCTCTGATACTTGGATACTTAAGCATATCCGTGTTATAATAATAACACTATTTTTACTTTATTACTATTTACTATGCACTTAAACAAACGTAGTAATTACTTTTCCAATTAATGATAGCTGTTTATTAATATTAATTTTGAAAATTAATTATTAAGTAATTTTTATAAATAATTAAATTTATTAAAAAAGGGTTGATGGGTAACTTTGTCTGTTCAGTTGGAGCCTTGAGGTAATCCCACACCATAGCCTTAGAAGATAAGCAGTCATCATTAGTGGGTGGGTACTGGTGCCTTAATGTATTTGATAATACTGGTTTGTTTAAAAGTAAGGCGAATTGGTTCAGAAAATGCTGATATTGTATGTGTTCATAATTATGTTTGTTAGAGTTAGTATCTGATTGATTGTTACAACCATTCTGACTCATTAATCAATAATCTAATCTGTAGCCCAGACAAAATTTATATGAATTTGTAGGCTATTGAAAATTTACTCTATAATGAAAGATTTGGATTAATGAAAATGGTGCCCTGTTGATTTTTGCAGGAATTAGATTAATGTTTTTGGAATTTACAGAACCATTATAAAAGGCTATCATTACCTCTGTTTTCATTTCAAAAATATCCTGAAAACCACTGATTCATTGGAAATTCAAAATTATATGAAGTTGAAATGAGGTGTCTCATACTTTGTGTCAGATCATGAACTAAATCATGAATTAAATCATGATTTGATGCCATGAATTTTTAATTTCGAATTGCTCAAGCGATTCTTTATAACAACAGTTACTTTATTCATTTAAAGCAATTATTTGTCTTTTGTTGACTTGTTTGTTTGATGCATCTAGCTCATAGTTATTAAAAGCAAAGAGTGCATCAAGGCATTAGGGGTTAAATGGCCTACGCGTAAGGCTTAGGCATGTGCTTTTTGAAGCAAGTTGCAAAAAAAAATAAAAAAATAAAAAAATAAATAAAAATAAATAAAAAAAAGAATTAAAAATTCATAAAATTTATAATATATATTAAAATGTCATAAAATAAGAAAAATTAAAGTTTAAAGTTCAAACCTAGATAAAACAGGTATGGAGCAAAATAGCATATTATCAGTGTAGCAAAAAAAATCATTACACTAATACTAGTACTTTGCTACTAGTAAGAAATATTATTGTGCTAGGAAATTCTAATTGCTATTAAATTCTTAAAAACTAAAAAAAAGCATTTTGTACATTTTGTTTTTAATAGTTGAGATTTTATGTGATGATATCTAATGGCTCATATTTGTCCCGCTTTTAAAAGCTAAAAGTAGTTTTTTTTATTTTTAAGAGTTGAGATTTAATTTGATGATCATCTAATGACTCATATTTATCCAACTCTTATAAGCTGAAAAAATAGGTAACCTTTTCAGATGTGCCTAAATTTGCCTCGACCCTCAAGGCAAGATGCACATCTTAGGCGACTCTTTAATGTCACGTGCCTTCAAGGCTCCAAGGCACCTAGGCTGGCTCCTAAGGGGCACCTCAGGCACGCCTTTCATACCTATGATCTAGCTATATAAAGAATTCATGTTGTTTTATTTATTGTTTACTTATCTGGAGATTGACCATAAGCACACATGTTGTTTCTCGTCCAAGTAGTTCTCTTCAATAAATCTAAGCTAAAATTGCCTTCCTACCTGAAAATTCCTACTTTTGACTATATTTTGTATTTCATCTTTGGACAATATGTAACATTGTTTATGATGTTTGGTTGTGCAAAGATCTCTTCAAATTGGGGGAGTGCAAATTATTTCCGTTTTTCTCGAATGTTGATTTGTAACTAATGGTCCACTTCAATGTTTCTGGAATTTGTATACATTGGCCTATCTTATAGAATGAGCGCAACTTCTATCTGTTATTTTATATGGGTTTATGTGCTTAGGTCCAAAACAATTGAGATTGTACCTGCCATAAAAGTATGACTTGAGATTACATTATGTATTGCTATGTTCTGATAACTTATTGCCATATGTATATTTTTAGTAGGTGCTTGACATTTATAGTTTCAAAAAAGTAATTATAGCAGATATTGTGTCCTTGTTTAAAAAAGAATCAGCTTACAGAAAGATAGATCTATTAAAGCATAAACCTGATTTAACCTTTTCAAAGGCCTTTTTTATTATAATAAAACTGAAGTTATTTCATTCGTTAGTGTTACATTTAATTGAATGTTTGTAGATCCAATACATGAACAAATGGTATTTGTCTCTTTAAGATCTAGTTGAGAATACGTGGATTCTGTGGCTAATCATCTTTTAGTAAGTGTCCAAGAGCTGATATTGCTGTTTTTACAGGCCTGAGTTATGCCATTCTAATTGCATTACCTATACCTAGTGGGAAACTCTAATATCCATTTGTTAGATTGCACGTGTTATATGCTAAAGCTTTCTTGAACTCAATTTGGTTATTGTTTCTTATGTTTCCTTGTACCATAATCTGATGTTTGTTACTTAATGGTGCAGTATTTATTTATTACAGGACTTCTATACAAACAATAATCATATCAAATATCTTATTTAGGTATACTAATTATACTAGAATGAAAATGTTCATATCATTACAATGAAGTTGTACATCATTCATTTTAAGTTCGGATTTATCTGCTTTTATACAAATCTCTTTCCTTGTGCTGCACGATGATCATTCTCTTCAACGGAAAAGCCTACTCTCTAGTGATTGTTATATTTTCTTTTTTATCAATTTAATAATATCTCCTCTATAATTAAGGTACATGCTATACGTATTAGGTTGGCATGGTGTAACCTGTTCTAGACAGAAAGTTCCCTGTCATTAGGTGATAGTTCTTCTCCAAGTCTTTTATTCTACTATGAGGACAGATTCCTCTGATACAATAGAGCCACTTTCAACGAAAGTCTGAGACCTAGAAACAAAATTATTCTTTGTATTTCTTCTATTTTTTTGTTCAAAGGCAGGAAGATTGGGCTAGTATTTCTTACTAAGCTTATCAAACTCATTCTTGCAGCTGGTGGAAATCCTTCCTTCATCTCTAGTCCTTTTCATCTTGAGGAAGCTACCACCCAAGCGAGGAATCACACAGTATCACCCAATCCACTGAATGGCAGGGACAAGAACCTTTCAATTATCATCAAAGGTGCCACACAGAAACAGCAAACGGGTATCCTAAGAACTCAAAAGTGGTGAAAGGACCTCTCTAGGTTTGTCTCTATGGTGCAAGATGGTGAAGAGTGTGTCATGTAAGTCTGTGTATAGTACTGCTGCTTTCGTATAATGACAATTCTGATCTTGACCCATGCTGATTCATATTTATTATGGTCTCTACATAGTGTTGATGCTTAACATCTTCTCTATTATAGCACTAGTAACTGTCTGGTTGTTCTTTGAAACTCTCTTAAATTGCTCTCTTTGTATGCGTTTATTCTTTGTCAATGATGTGTAATCTAGTAGGCATAGGCAGTAGACAAGAAGACAACAAGCAAAAGAATAAATTTTGCGTACCGTCTATATATTGCTGCAGCAGACCTTGGCTGGTAACAGATCATGCACTATCCATGGTTGATCTTGTATTCAAAATGAAATAGAAGAGATCAATAGGAAAAACAAAATTATGGAAGAGAAATAAGAGAGAATGCAGATCAGGATTGGAGCGATTGAATTTGAGGAAGGGTATCTATATGACTTTGCTGCGTTAAACTGCCAGTCAGAAGCACAGTATTAGAAGACTGAGTGGTACTGGAGAACTAACTACCAGTCAACACAATAACAGACTGTTTGTTAGGTTTATGCATTGATTGCAAAACCACAGCATCCAGCAGCATAATAAAGAGAAGTTTGTTTGGCTGTTGAGTTTCCATGGTTTGCTGTAGTTGCTATTACAAAATTTGCTACTGTCTTCATCTAAGCATAATTGCTCTGCAGAACTTTATTGTGAGTGTGGTCATGCAAGTGAAGTCATGTGCTGAACTTTGCACACGATGCAGCTTGTACACTAAAATTTCTGCGAGTAAGGTGGTTAATTAAGAAAAACTAATTTTAATGAAGTTTATTATATTACAGTCATTAGATGTAACAAGGTTGCATTTTCTTCTGGAATGATAATCGCATGAACAAATTAACTCTTTTAGTTTTTGTTTGGTGGACGTGGGAAAATTAAAAAAAAAAAAAATACTGATTTGTCCAATCTATAGTCTCATTGGATAGAGCCTAGATTTTTATCCCGCACAAGTATGGGATATAAATTATCTCAAACTGGTGCCAACGCTGTAGGTACCTGTAAATATATAAATCGGTATTTTTTTTCTTCATAAATTCGAGTCACTAAATTTGGAAATAATTTACAGTCCTATAGTAAAAATGAATCTCTAGTCTTTCAATTTGGTTACATTATCGATTAATGTTGTATATTATTACTCCAAATATTATTTATCAATAATAATAAATGATAATGGCAAGGCTGAATATACATCCTTATATACTATTATATGAGTTAATGTAATTCAAGTAAAGGTATTTTATTTTGAAATAACCTTTTGAATTGTTGTTAATCTAATATTAGTGATAATGTTTGGATAGACCACAAGAATGTATTATAATTAGAGTTGACGAAGTTTAACTTCAATCTTTGCATCTATGTTTGTTTATGTCTGTTAGGAAGATCAGAGTATATATCTGTTAAATTTTTTGATCATTTTTTTTAAATTATTGTTGTGTACTAATAATAAGAAATTGCGACTGTAATATTATAAATTAAAAAAAAAAGCAAATATTGAAATGATGAATAGACTTCTAGAATAATTAAAATCAAATTAATATTGTCTTGAAATTGTGGTTTTCGTAACACAGCTTATAATCACACAAACCTTACACCGTAGGTGTCAAGTAGCAAAAACAATTGTTTCTTGTAGTGCTTATAAAATAACGCACCGTGATTTTGAATTATGGCGATACTTAGAATCCAATTTTATTTAATTTAAACCAAGGCTATTATCATTATTATATATAACCAATTATATATAAAGTATTTTTTAAAATTTTTTTTTTATATAATCTGTTAGCAATCTTTATACTTGCACATGAACCAAAAAAAATTAATAACAAAAATGAGTTTCATATTTTTAAAAGCAACACCGAACTCATTAATCATTTATAGTCTATAGAGGACATAATGGTAAGTTTGACATAGAGAAATAAAGGCCACACACTTAATAACAACTTGCATAAATAAATAAACAAAAATAGAGTCTAACTCTTTTTTTACATTCAGATCTGGCACCAAAGAAGTACTATTTTCAACCAACTCTGTATCATGTGTTTTTTTTACTACACTTGTCACGTCCCGTTCCACGGGTCCCACACATGACATACCGCCACGACAACCCAAGGGAGGTCCAACACTGCCTCGACCCTTGATTACCGTAAGGCTAACTTGTTTCCTGTACGGAACCACCATAATAGCAATAAACATTTTAACAATCCGATAGGCACAACCATTCCTACATATACTCATCACTATAATACAAGATATGATACATAGATAATCATAACATAGAAGGTCATAACATAAGGACACCATCCCCCGAACACTGAGTATGACTGTCATACATTATATAATCCAAATTCACACATATACGAATGTCCAAGGAAAGTATAACAAAATATGGAGTTATAACATACTAGTGGATCCTGCTAATACATGCTAAAATGCTTAAATATCATACACAGCTTAAATAATACAAACTACTCTTCCAAGCACTTCACGCTGCTATCCCGCTCATCTGTCTGTCGCCTTTGGGGAATGAAGAGGGCTAAACATGGAGCTATATCTCATACATAATATATATTAAAGTAAAATGTCAAAAATATATTTCAAATCCTCAAATATTCAATATACCTTGTCTATCAAATATAAAGTAAGAAATATAATTTACTACAATGAAATGCTTGATAAAACTCTCTAAATCATCATAAAATCCATACAAGTAAGAAATCCAAATCCATTCTTTTGTTTAGTAGCTCATAATCCAGAAGCATATAAATCTTCGGTTAAAACAATCAAATATATATCTTAAATAGCCTAAAAAACCCTCCTTTGCTAACCGTGGCCGCGGTTAGGTCAGGAGCCACCAAGATGCGCGTATCTTGGCGTTGGCCGCTGGGAAGTTCGTGTGGTGACTCCGAACAACTCAACTATATCCAAGTCAGGGCTTTAGGCTCCCACCTGAAATGGCATAACCGGTTTGACAGTATTCCACGCCACCTCTATACAGGTCGGCCCGTGGAAACCATCCACACTCTTACTGCAGTAAGTACTGGGTTTTCCCCTTGTCACCATCAAAACCACCCCGTCAAGAACATGAAGGCCGTAACCCACCATTTCCATGGATATGTTCAAGACCGCATGGGTGTTTGCATAATAAAATCCAATTATTCATCACAGCATGAAAAGGGTCCTTATTCAGGACTATGTTCACAAATCATGAATGAAAACAATAAATAGCATTCTGACCCGTATGCTAAATATATTCATTAATAGGGAAGCATAAATCTCATTAAGAGATCACAAGTATTCACAAATGCCAATCTCACTCCAAAAGTCAACAACTTGTTCATAACCATTCAATGGAAACATTTTTATTAAGACCATCACACAAGAATATTCATTGAAAACACATATATATACCTCAAATAAATTATGCCATCATCACGGTAAGATTCAATTTGTTTTACCCATAACTTTTGGTCATCATAGGAAGAACATCAATCTTTTATAAGGATACATAATTCAAACATATATATATATATATATATATATATATATATATTTATGATCTTTAGTAAAAACCATGAAGGAAATCAAATCATAAATCCTCATGATTTCCAAATCCAATGAATAACATCTCAAGAGTTTTTATAGATAGAAAGCTTGTCATTCAAAGGCCAATATATATATATATATATATATATATATATATATATATATATATATATATATATATATATATATATATGCATGATATATAGTCCATGATTTAATAAAATTCCACTCACAAACTTGGCGAGCTAAGACACCCCGGTGTTACTTCTCCACCGGCTCTTTCCCCTTGGTTGAAGTCTAACCTCCTAGGAGCATTTAAACAACCAAAACAAGCAATGAAACTTTATCAATCACTTAATTAATTAAAATGAAGAACAATGCTCAAATTGGAAAAATGAGTGCTTCTAGGGTTTGCTAAGCACTCTATCAAGAATATCTAACAAAAATGATACTCTCACAACCCTCAAAACTAACAAGAGAAGCAAAAGAAACCAAACTTGGTTCTGTGCTACAGTAACCCTAATTCAGAACATGAAAGATCTTACTCCAATCTCAATGGATTCAAGGTTTTACAACTCCATAGTTCTTCTATTCTCTAAATCCAAACAAAACCCATCATTCTCCACCCATAATATCAAAAAAATCCAACAAAAGAGAAAGAGAGGAGGAGAAGATCAAATGAAGTACTTCCTTACCTCAAAACTTCTCAAAAACCCTAAGGAAAGCTCATTCTCAAGAGATGAAGGAGAAATCTTTGAGTTTTCTTCCTGAGTCAAGGCAAGAATGATAGGTTAGAGAGAGGGGATGAAGGTTCTAGAGGAGGAGAAAATTGGAGGAGAAAGGGTTTGTGGAAGTATGTAGAAGGAATGAAGTAAAAATGGCTAAAATAGCTTTAAACCCTAAAAATATGCCTCCATACAGCCTCCCATACAGCCTCCTTTCAGCCCGTAAGAGTTAGCTCAAAGTTTCTGGATTTTTATCCCGAGCTCTATCCAGCCCGTATAGACACTGTACACCACAAACACCTTGCACTAAAATGGCTCTAAACGGCTCATTTGGTGTCTGATTGATCTCATTTTTTATTCTAATGACTCGGGATACTCTAAGGCACACTCCTAAATAAAAATTAATTAATAAAACACATTAAAACATAAGAAAAATAAATATGAAATTGATCGAACTACCACATCCGTGAACCCTCCCATTTATCACCTATTGTTCACAAGGTTCGAGCCTTGCATTTACCCCTTCTTGAGGGTTTTCTCCCACCTTTTCAACCTCCTTAAATACCTTAAATAAATTTTTAACATAATAGGACATTCAAAAAACTTAAGCACGCAAGTTAAACTCAAGAGACAAAACATAAGCGAAGTAAAGAAAAAGTCAAACTCCCACATCCTACCCCTCTTAAAGAAATTTCGGCCTAGAAATTTAGCATACCTCTAGTTTCAAACAACAGGGGATATTTACTCTTCATCACTTCTTCATCAAGTGTCTTATCAATAATGATCATTAGTTGCTGGACAGAGAAGAGATTTGAATGGAGGCTAGAGAGAAGAGTTGGGGTAATGGCCATTGGGGACTGGGAGGCAGGAATTTAGAATTTTTTTTTTTACTTTTAACCCCTGTAAAATTTAAATTTATTAATATATATATATATATATAAGTATATAACTCTTTAAGTTATTTGATTAGGCATTTGGATATTTTTTTTTTATTTTTAGCCCTTGTAAAATTTAAATTATATTGTTTATATTGTTTATATTGTTTAAATTATATAACTCTTTAATTTAGATTTTATTTATTTATTTTATTATTATATTGTTTATTAAGAAATTCAGTAATCCAGACAAAGACAATATAAACTCTGATTAATATAATTTCGCTAACAAAAAAATCCAAAATTTAATTTAGAAACAGATAATGATCCATAGCATCAACCAAAATTTGAATGAAAAGCAATGGACAAGAGTTTGGGATTAGATCCAATTAAAAAAAATTAGATAATTGAGCAAAACTAGTTGAAAAGATAAACATATTTTCCAATTAAAAATAAACAAGATGAGATTTTCCCCCTTTATTTTTTATTTTTTTAAATAAAAAAAGAAGGAGGAGGAGAATACCTGTTCGTTGCGCTGGATCCTGAGAGAACTGTTCGATGCCGCCGCCGCTCGAGATGGTTGAGACCAACGAGGCTGCGCTGCGCTACGCTAGATCCTGAGAGAACCGTTCGCTGCGGGAGCTGTGTTGCTCTTGATCCTGAGAGAACCGCTCACTACCGCCGCGCTCGAGATGGTTAAGACCAACGAGGCTGAGCTGGATCTGAGAGAAGAACCCTCGTTCACTGCCGTCTCCGCCCGAGAGAGATTCGAGAGTCGGTGAGTATATCTCGATGGAGTGCGGGATGGAGATGGATGGGAGAGGGATGAAGGATGGGATAAATCACGGGATGAGCGGCGTCCCACCGATTTGGTGGGACGCCACTCATCCCGTTTTCAGGGATGGGGGCCATCCCCATCCAGCCCCATCCGGGAAACCAAACACCAGGATGGGGCTATAGCCCTAGATATCCCATCCCTATCCTGGGATATCTAGGGTACCAAACACACCCTTAAAGGGTTTAGATGGAGGATTTGGATTTTTTTTTCATTTTTACTTTTTAGATCATATAAAATTTAAAATTATTATATATATATATATAATATAATAAAAATTAAAAACCGGATCAAATTCGGATAAACGATTTTTAATTTTTCCTTACTCTCGGATTTGACTCGGTTTTCATCTAAAAAATTCAGATCGTGTACCAGATCATTTTTTTTTTCAGATCAGGTACCCAAAAGATCGGATACCAGATCGGATCATTGGATCAAAATTTTTTGCTCACGCCTAGTGCCAGGGAAGAAGTTCTTGTAGTTAATTTAGTATCTTGAGTTTTGTTTAATGCGCTATCCTGGTATGGTAGGAAAGTTGAGTTGTGAGATTATCTTAAACTATTCATTGGGATTTCTTTCCCTAATTCATTTGCCTTGGATTCACATAGTAGGTTTATATTCTCCATTAAAACTAAAAGACCTACGTTCAACTTCCAATGTTGATATCAATCTTGAGATGTTTGTGGGCTTTTTGACGCATGTCATGCAAGTACTTTCCTTGTACCTCAATTCTCATTTGCAGTTTAATTTGGACCTGTAGATAAAAAACTTCTTAATAGTATTTTCTACTAAGAAAATGGAGTCAAACGTTATTTCAAATTAAATAATGATGATTATGCTAACTTAATTCTTACATGGAATAATTTAGTTTTACATTAAATTTTCAATAATAATAATAATAATAGTAAATAATTTTGTTATGCATTCCATTTTGTTCTTATTAATAGATATGCAACTATTGTCAATATATGAAACATATTTCTTTATTAATGTTCAAAATTTAATTGCATATGATTGTTAATATGAATTTGTATGTATACAACATCATGACACTTGCCTCTAGTTGCTCATCCAGTTTCTTCCGAACTTTAGTCCGATATCTCATAGCTTCAACAATTGGAATATCTTTAGATTTGAACAAATAAATATTAAAATTAATACATTATTCATTACTTTCCTTTGAAAATTTAACAAGTAAATCTCAATGCAATGGATGTTACTAGGAAGTAGATAGATATGATAAATAGCTTGACATAGGTTGAATAAAAAATGTGGTAAGGATTGAAGTAAATCTTGCCCTTCATTACATTCTTTTAAAATTTCAATAGGTAAAGCTGTTGAAAAACATTTACATTCTTCTTTAAGTTGAATTATCCTAGAACTTAGACTTTTCATCTGTGCCTTTCTATTACTTGCAGTTTCTACCTTATTAACTCTAGGTAAAAAAGTAAGCTTTCTACTATGACGATTCTTAGGCATTGGAAAATGCTATGCAAGTTACTTGTAGGTTGAAATACTGCAATTTCAAATAAGCATCACAAATCAAATGGAGAAAATAAATATTAGCCAAATAGTGATTGAATCAATTCATGTGAGTAAGTAAAGAACTCGGTTTGTCTTGTGCTATGAACTAACAAAAACAACCTAAAATTGCAAGAATCTCACACATTGTTGATTATAAGGAAGAAAAGTGAAAATGCTCAAAAAGATAATTTGATAAACATTGAGGTAGTAAATCTAAAACAAAATGAAGGTGGGGTTGATTATGATGCAGTAGAGTTTAATATTGGAACCATCCATGATGCCTAAGGTGGTGATAGTCAAACTCAAGCAAAGATGGCTTATTATTTAAGAAATCCATAATATACAATTATCAAACATGCACAATGTACAAATATTAAAAATTATGTGAATTGTGCATAATCCAAGGATTCAAGAATTGATATTGATATTAATATTGCATTAAATGCAAGTATTATTATACGCCATTAATTTGAAGACATACTGTTTTGTGGGCCTTGTTTTGATAAGAAGATAAGATTTTAATTTAGTTTTTTAAATTTTAAATAAGTCAACATATATATGTCTTAATTTTTATAAAATGGCCTGAATGATTTCGTTTGCCACTGGAAGACTGTATTCAACAAGAATGGCTAGTGCAGTGATGAGGGGAAAACCAATGTAGGATTGAGACATGGTGTGCTTTGTTACTTTGGAACTAGACCCCACAAACACGACCTCTAAATCGAGATGTTAGTATTTGTGATTTTTTTAAATTTTCTTCCTGTCAAATTTGTCTCTTTGCTGCTTACTCTATGGGATTGCTTAATTATTTTTTAAGAAATGAAGCTCTAGTCTAGATTTAGTTATATATTATACCAATGAATTCTTTCTATTTAAAACATATGAATCACTAAAAGAAATACATGAATTTTAAAAAATGCCACTAATAATATATCGGCCCTTATTTTCAAGGACATGAACAAATCCGCATTGGATCTTATCAGTATGATGGAAAGCTATAGGCATTCATATGAGTTATCTTTTTGATATTTGTTATACTGTTTTTGCACGATTAGTCAATATGATTTTTTTTTTCTGATAATGTCACTAAAAAGAATAGACAGTTACATCCATATTAATATATAAGTAACCTATAATGAATAGCTTACTATATAAATATTAAGAGGATTAATATAAGTTACTATAAAGATTTTTAAAGATCTGCTTCTCATCATTACAGTCCTCCAAAACACTATTTAAGCTAAAGGAGCTAGTATCGCTATTCATTATTTTTAAATTATTATATAGATAATTTACATGTAAAATAATTTATTGAAATTTACTTAAAAATTAAGCACATTATGTAAAAACATAAATAAACTGAATATAATTCAATACATTTAAAAATGAAGTTAGATATAACTCTAAATATAAAGTGTAGTTTGGAAAAATAGACATGGTGGAGTTTGCTAGCTAGTGCGGCCTTCGCAAATGAAATGATAGTCCTTACTATTTAATGAATCATTGAGAAGAATAAGTGCAAAGTTTAAATCTATTCTCATTCACCCATGGCATGTGGCAGTGTTCTTTGTCCTTTTTTCAACATATGATTAACTTAAGAATACAAAAATTATGAATTTAAAAAATTAAATTTGTGAATATTGCTTCTACATTTAGAAATTTTGGTTAATTTAGTTATTTTGTGAGTCAAAAAGAATAAATGTAAATACCACATAAAGAACATTACTACATATTAATAATATGTAAATTACTCTATATATAATGTTACATAATAAATAAGGTGGGTAAAACAACCCATGTTGCAATTCGCATTATTTGTTAGTGGGAAAGATAGAGAGAGAGATAACGATGGAGTAACTGTTAGGGTGCAATGGCCAATGGTACCGGTGAAGGATCTAATGGTAGTAGTGGAGGAGGAAGGACTAAACAAATCATGGAGGGAAGTATGGTGGTGGTCATGGGTAGAAGAGGTTGTTGTATGAGTTACGTTACTCAGAGATTGTTGCAAGGGTGAATCCAACAATGTGTGAAATCAGTGAAGGGTTTGTAGAGATGATGACATTAATAGATAAGATTGCAAAGATGCTCAGTGGAGATGGTAGGACTCTAGCTTAGCCATTATTTCTAGTGGTGTGCAGTGGGGGAAAGCTGGTTTGAGGTTTAGATTGCCTTGTAGCCATACATATCTCAGCAAGCTTGTTCCCATCTTGAAAGGGCTAATGCTCTTTGGCTTATCTTATATGTTGGTCCATGGAAAAATATGTTGGGATCATCCTCTTTGATCAAGTGTAAGTGAAAGGAGAAAAAAAAAAATCCAATTAGGTGTTCTTCGTATTTTTCTGCCTCTACACATATAATAAAGAATAGCTGATGGAGTTTGCCGCATGGAAGCAACATAAATTGCGGTTCTCCCAAAGAATAGTTGGGAAGGTCCATGGACAACAATTTAATTCAAAAAACAAAGTAGACTAAATGAAAATTAAAAGATAAGATTTAACGGTTAGTGATTAGTGAATTAATTTTATCCTCACAATAATCAAAATATTAATTAATTATTAATCTATAGGGGCGATGTTTTGGTCCTTGTTTATGAAAGTTGGATGTTGGACGGTCATTGTCTACTCACTTAATTAATTAAATAATAAAGCTTATAAAATTAATTAATTAATTAATTAATTTTCGATGACTCATAGCTATTATTTACATCACAGACATAAATTAGATTAATCATTATATGAGGACAAAATGTGTGGTTTCTTCACATTCAATAAATTCTTTTCAAAACTTTCCATGTAAAAAATGGCTGTTAGTGGGCCCCATTTCCATGTGATAGCATGTGTCCCACCATTTCTCTATCTTCCATGTCCAAATTTCTTGCAATTAATCATCCAAACATTGTTAAATCCATGATTTTTTTTAATTAATTTCAAGATTTGTTTATTAGTCCCCCACGTTAATGCCTTAAGTGATGGGATCTCATCCTACTTTTTGTTATGGTGTATTAGTAACTTCAACATTAACAACTAGATTTCTCTCACATATAGTTTGGTGATCAGTCACTAACATTATGATTTTTTTTCCTTGATTTGAAAATGAAGTTTAAATGAGTCAACTCGGCCAGCTAGAGGACTTCGGGTGAGTAATCAAACTTGTTAGATAATAAAATCAAGAGAAACATAGGAGCAAAAGAAATGTTAGATAATAATATCATTATCTCTCATTCAAATGGTTGTTCAGTTTTTTTCTTTATAATTCTAAATTTTAGTTTTAATATTATCAAATGTATAGCATGATTCATTATGCCTTTTTTTTTAAAAAAAAGTTTATTAGTAGAAGAAAAACCATGATTGATTGATCCAGATATTAATGGAAAACATTGGATTGTTAGAGATAAGAATATAGAAATTGTTATTTTTTTTATATTGAGAATATAGAATCATCTTATAATACATGTGTGATTTTTTCATTTCGTTTAAAGGAAAAAAGAAAGATAGAATGATAAAATCTAGTTATAAATGGCATGTGGATTTTTTTCTTACCGAGTCCTCTAGTATCCTTTTGGCTTCATTATTTATCATAACTATAGTATTTCTTAAATAAAAAAATACAGGTTTGTGCCTCTAGTTGTCATACATTTTAGACTATCATAGAAGATTACTTATGCAAGGGTTGAAGAATTTACTTGCATGAATCCATTAAATTCACTATTTATTTCATTCAATTTTTTAATACTTCAGTCCAATTGTTGTTGCTGAACAGTTGCATGCCGTTGAATAGTCTGTCATGTAACTTAGGTCTCTGTTGTATTTTAAGGATCTAAAGGATTGATCAGTAAACTTTCCAGTCCTTTTTATTTGTCCATTTAAACTAACCCGCATTGATTAAAAAAAATCGATGTTAGTTAGTAATCTAAATTTTATAAAAAAATATATTAACTTTTCAAAATTACCCTTATTTAAAACTCTATCAAAGTTCTTTATTTTCCTCTTACGCCCCCAAAATGTCTCACCCTTTATGTTTTTTTTTTTCAATTTGAAATTTTTTCAAATAAAATTTCAATTTGAAAAGTGAAAATATTTATTAGAAAGTGTAGAAGTAGATAAATATGATTTAATGTTTCATAAATTTAATAAAAAAATATAGTTGAACATAATTAGTTGGAAGTTGTAGAAATACATTAAATATGATTGTTAAGTTTATGGAAAAATATGTAATGTTTCACAAAGTTTCTAAATGTACATGTAAAAAGAATAAAAAAAAATAACTTCTAAAATTAGACAAGTAAAAGGACTGGAGAATAGCTCTTAATATAAGAAAAGCCTACTAACCAATTTTTTCATCAATGTTTGTCAAGCAAGATATTACCATTATTGTTCCTTGTGGCTTATTCAAGTTTGCATGTAGATGAAGCTGACTTTGAATGATGCTAATTTAAAGAGTATGAATTGCATAACATAAGCTAATGTTGTTATACAATTACGTTGCTTGATGAAAAATATGTATATATATGTCTATACATAAAGTATATATCTTATGAAAAATGGTTTGAAATAATAAAATGCTGTAAAGAAATCAATACTTGAGATGAATTATCAGTGGACTCTAATGAGTATTGTAAAGCGTGGTAGATTCTTTCTTCAGTGATTAAAGCATTAGCGCATGCAAATGAATGAAGTGAATGGCTAATCTAATTTGGCGAGTATTTTCATTGCACCAATGATTTTTCTAAAGTCATGCTTCGGACCCCACATTTCTTTTCATATTCCTAGTTTAGGGAAGGACTCACACAATTGAGCCATGTTTGCAGTTGTAGTGAAAAGAGATGTAAAGCTTAATTGTTCCTGCGGATCAGTATGCCATCACACCTAGAGGGTTTAACCAGTGATTTTTTTATCTTTTAATTTATTCAATAAACGACACTTAGATTATAAAAAATTGATATTGAAAATTTAAAGAATCGCAAAAAATATACTCCAATTAATTTTTTTTAAATGTTCAATACCCACATCTAGTAACTTCAGAATTTGTTAATATAATTGAAAATATTTTTAACTATCCTTATTAATATTTGCTCAAAGTCCTTCGAATTTTATAAAATTAAACATGTTATATAATTATTTCTTAAATTTCACTTTATGCTCTTAATTTATGAATGATACTTAGAGTTGGTGATGAAGAGGTTGTTTTTTGCATTATCGGATGCTAAGAAACATTTATTGATTATGATTTATGTTTTATGTGATGCAACTGATTTGATTATTGATGACTATGTGCAACAAATGGTGCACAACAAGCCTTTCGAGGAGTTATTTGATGACCCTTAAGAAGAAGACACACCCCCTTGCTTCACAAGGGTGAAATCGAGGCACAAATGCGCAAAAAGCAATGGAAGGTAGTCACTCACGTGAAGAAAGTCAAGATCAAAATTTTTTTCCCAAGGAGGTAACACATGAGTCCATCCACATGATTAGTAGGTTCCCTATTTTCTCCGATTTTGGATTTGAGAATTGTTATGAGGACACTCACATTAGGGTGGGGGAGTATTCCTTTTTGGAACCTTCCTAGCATGCACGGACCAGATATGTCAAGCTAATGATGTAAAACAAGCGTTTTTTGGGAGGCAACACAAGCATTTTTCTCATTTTTGTCATATTTTGTTTGATAACTAGTAGTTGTTTGTTTTTAGGCTTTAGTAATAAATGCTCAGTTGTGTGTTATCCTTTTTCTTCAGTTGTTTGTGTGTGTGTTTGAGTTCTTAGTGCTCATCTTGTGCTTCCCAGGTCATATTTGGTATTTGGACATTCATGAGGGAACAGGGGAACCTCTGTACATCTTCTAGGATAACTTACAGGCTACTTACACCCGTAAACTCGGACGTAATGCCTTGATAGAAAAGGTTATAACATCCTTACACCTGTAACACATACCGCAAAGAGAATTCAAAGAGCCTTATGAGTGCATTTATAGTCCGTAAGTCCTAAAGAATAAATTGTTAAGATACCTTAAGGGGGTTTCCTCTCATAAGGTGAGTTGTAAGGATCATCTAGAGAGCATTACTGGTAAACCAAAAGACCCTTATGGCTCATAACCTTCAAGGGAGATTTCACTAGGGACCTTATGGGGTATTTTGCACCCGTAAGTCAACTGTAAAGGCTATCCAAGAGATTTACAGCTTGTTTTACTGTGTTCCTTACAACCCGTAACCTAGTGCTTATAACCCAGGGAATCCTTATGGGGCATTTACACCTATAAGGATGATCGTAAGGGGAATCTAGAGAGCCTTATAGACCATAATGTAAAACCCCTTTTGGTCATAACTCAGGTTGTAAAGGAGATGGAACCCTTATGGGGAAGGTCGTACGACCGTAACTTCCTTGTATGAGGCAGACAAAAAACCTTAAGGTCGTGGTTTATGCCTATAAGCCCCAAGTAAGCAACTAGGATTAAAGGCGTCCATTTCAATTATTCTCCTCTATTTCTCATTGTCAGTAAGCCGCTCCTCTCACATTCCTTTCCCCTTGTCCTCTATTCTTAATTTTTAAAGCTTTAATATGGGTTGGGACCACTTTGAAAGCTTTTCACCAAGTTGATTTTTTTACTTTTCTAAGTAGATTTGATTGTATGAATGTAGAATTTTTTAGCTTCATTCTATGGGAAGGGTCCTTACGGCCTAAGCTCTAGGCTTACAGCTGTAAGGGCTACCGTAAAGGCAGTATCCCTGAGTCTTACGGTTGTAAGTCTACCGATAAGTAGGCTGTAAACAAAACTGGTTTGAGAAAATTCTATATCTTTTGAACTAATTTTTTGTATTTTCTCTTCTACATGATGACTCAAGCAAAGAGGACCACCACCAGACCATCCAAGAAGGCAAGCTTAGGACTAGAAACCACGAGTCCTTCTACACCCGCGTTGCTTTGGCACCTATTTTCTTCACCCCACGCTTCTAAGAACGGTACTCTCAGTTGATGACAATGTGTTTTTGGCCAATCCCACACAATGGACTGGGAAGTCCTCCCATCATTGGGGTTGGGGGAAAAGGTGTGGGAGATGATACTGTTCAACGGATGGTGGCACACATTGACGTGCTGAAAGTGGAGCATCAGGCAATCTGGGTGGACTAGCGTGTCATTATGTAGTCTCAAGCACTGATCAAGGCCTACCTCAGTTGTGCTCTAGATATCTTGGCCTGCCTAGCCCCACCTCTTCTGGCATTGACTTTACTAACCAACTCCGCACTTATCTCAAACGCCAATGAGCCATAGATTTTTACTTTTTAACACTTTCTTTGTACATTTTATTTCTATTATACTGGTATTTATCTTTTATAGTAAGGGTTGGCCCTGCTACTTTTGTATTCCATTTTTGGACTTTTAGTGAATTTTTATTTTCTTTTCTATTATTCTTATTTTATTGATCGATAATGATCTCCACTTGCTTTGCAGGACAAGTGAATGTAGCACCTGACACTCTCAAATTAAAACAGATATTCACTTAGTCTTCTCTTAACCTTGAGTGAACCCATACCACTTGGGCACAGCAAGAATGTACCATGCCGGTTCAAAGATCATGTCAATCTTATTGTAAATGAGAAGTACTCATCTTCCTTCTACCTCTCATATATATTTTTTTTACATTGTCATCCCATTTATGATCTTTTACACACATTGAGGATAATGTATGATTTTAAGTGTAGGGGAGGGAGTTAGGATAATTTGAGCTCTTTTCATGCTAAGTTGTTGACCTATGAGGGTGTATTTGAATGATTAGTGTGAGTTTCATAGTATAGGGGTGGACATATGCTAGAATATTTGTTTTTGAGTACCATTTTTTTTAGTTTGCTCTATTCTTGATTATTTGACCAATTTTTAAACACTCAACTTCTTTATTGTAGTGACTTGGCCTTATGAAGAGTTTATGTAGTTTTCGATTTCAAGTGGAATAATTGTGAAAAAAATTTCAATTATAAAGAAATTTTTGGTCAAGAAATAGTTGGGATGGAAAGGGCTACCACAATTAGATATCGGCTATGGAAGTCTTGTAGGTCAAAGAAGCAAACTAGAGAGTTGTAACAGATACACACACACATTCAATAATCTTGAATAGAGTGAAACTATTTTTGAAACTTAAACATTTTTAGCATTTATGCATTTAAACTCTCCAGACTACTCTTGGAATTCCCCAACTTTGATTACCTAAGTTCGTGCACTTATTCCTCTTGGATTATAATGTTTTCTCTTGCTTGAGGACAAGCAAAAGCTTAAGTGTGGGGCATTTGTTAAGTGTATAATTGGATATGATTTTATATTATTTTATACACTTATTTAGCATGTATTAGGATGTTTATTAGGAAGATGATGTTAAAAATGGTGTAAATTATGATTTCAGGAGACGGGCAGTGCATAATGAGGAAAGAGAGCTAATAGAAGAAATGTTGAGCTAGAATTAACAATATAGAGCTCTCTTGACATGAACAGCAGAGGAACAAGCCAAACAAAACACCTTACAGTCACCTTAGGACTAGACATATGATTATAAGACTCAACCAAAGAACCTTGTAGGTATTCTTATGCCCTTGAGAAGGAGCATAATGATCATTTAGAAGGACATAAGGACAGGACTTATGCCCATAAATCAGACCTCAAGGGTCATCCAAAGGAGCTTACAAGGAGTAATATACAGTCGTAAGGGGGGTCACAAGCACCATCTAGAGAAGTTTGTGGTCCAATGCTTACGGCCATAATACGGACTGTAATACCAAGACAGAAGACCTTAAAGGCGGAGCTTAAGGCTGTAAGATGCCTGTATGGTACTCATCATCTCTAACTCCTTACGGTCTTGTTCTTATGCCCACAAGGAGCTCATAAGTGGTTGGATATAAAAGATTCTGTTAAGGGTTTTTGGGCAATCTTTTGATGGCCAAGCAAAAGCGAAAAGAGGGAGAATTTCTCCAAGTCTTCTACGGTAAGCCAGAGAGGAGAAGAGGCTCACTCACCATCTAGGACACCATTGTAGCCATCGAGAAGCATTTATGGTGGTGTTTGTGGAAGATAGGAGGAGAGTTATTGGCATCCAAGAGGCAAAGAGAGAAAGTAGGTTTTTATGTTTTCATTCATTTCTCTTGTTTCTTTTGGATTGTATGAGTATTTTCTTCTAATGGAGAACTAACTTGTTGGTGTTTGGGCATAGATGGAGCCTAAGGTTTACATTTTGATTAACATATGTTGTAGATCTTGAAAGCTTTTATATTGAATTGTTAATTACAATCTTTCATTGTTGAAATCAATTTCTTGTTTCGATTGTCCTGGATTTATAGTAGCAAGAGTTGAGAATCCATGTTTGATGTCCTTGTGTGATTAATCAAGAGATCTACCTAGCAAAGATAAGCCACAATTGAAGGGGATCATGAATTCGCCTAGAGATAGGGTATTATATAGTTGAGATTTCTCCTCCCATGATCCTTCCGAGTGAGTTAACATTTTATTCTATTCTGAATGCAATCATGGGGAGTAGCTTTAGGAAGATATTCTGATTCTTCTTTGTATGGGATTAGGGACAATTACTTCAAGAAAAGATTTATCTATCTTTTAAATGTATGCTTTCTCTAGAAAGTGTTCATAGAGTGCATTGTGGCCATAAGGTAGTCAGTATCAGTGCCTGATAAGTGCTTGTGTATTAGTAATACGAAGTACTCTTTTCTTACAATGAACATTACTTTTCTCAGATTTTATCGCTCATACATGTGTATTTATGTTACTTTTGTGCATGTAGGGTTGTGGAGACAAGTATGGAAGAAAGTAGCCAAAGTAGGTCGTGAATGCATATTATTGATGAAATCTTGAAGTGAACAAATGTGAAAACACAAGTTGTGCTCAAAGACACATGAGTCTATGCCAACCTCCGTTGTGCTCGAGTGAACATGCAAAGTGGAGGGGCACAAAGGCACTCATGTGTTTCGACTTGTGCAAAGCTAGCAAGATTGTAGTCAAATGTGATTTTGTTAAAGAAGCAACGCGATTTATCACATGAATGGGCACACATTCATGTGGCCTCGATGTGAAAAGTGTGGATTCGGGAGTATTTTTTTTCGGAGTACTGTAGCAGGTTACTGCAGAAAATCAATGTAGTAAAGTTACTGTAGCAGTCACTGTTCACATGCCGCAGAAAATCAATTCCTGCAAATTCACAAGGGTGTGTGGAAATTCCACACGCATGTGTGAATGCCCGATTCCAGCCTATTTAAAGCCGTGATTTCAGCCTGATTAAGAGATCTTTTTCCCATCTTTTGCCCATCTCTTCACCATCTTTGGAGGTGCTCGCGGTTAGGGTTTAGAAGGGCTTTGGCTAGGTTTTTAGAGTGGTTCTACGGCCTTCAACACCGCATTCCTTCGGAAGATAGTTAATGGGGGAGCTTTCGTTGGCACCGATTTGGCGAGGTGTACCTTAGGTTTAACGAGGGAACCTTTGAAGAAGACACAGCTACTCCACAAGACCATCGACACGGACACCAAGGGGGTTTTACCTATGGATTGCATATCTTTACTTTCGAATTCATTATTGATTGTATTTTGCTCCATAGAGAGCTAAACCCTTAGAGGGTGCTTGGGCTTGTAAACCCTAGGATGCTATTGTTTCATTGACCTTTTATCATGCTTTCTTTAATTGATGTCTTTAATTGAGTTCCAATCCTAAATGCTTGTTGAGTTGATTTTCCCTAGAGTGACACTCGGGTTGAGAATACATCTTGGTAACCTTTGTGGATGAGTGACACACCATGAGGGTTAGACAATGCTAGATAGGAGAGGGTTGAGAGGGTGAGTCGAGAGGTATCAGAAGATCCCCTTTCCCCTCCGGTGTGATTTATCCTACCTCCACGTTCCAAGAATTCTTTATAGTCACAATAGAGTGAAGTGCTAAGAGACGATCTCCGCTGGGGCTTAGTTGCGTGAGCAACAGAGTGTAATGTTGAAATAATCCTTAGTATCTGGGGCTTAATTGTGACTAGGGGTATTTCGCCTGGACCAAAGGGTTAGATCTACATTAGGGAATAAGGTTTATCACTTGGAGTCCCTAGAGCTTTATCCAACCTTGCACATTGTGAGCTTCGAGACTGAGCGATTTCTCCGCCGGGGCATAGTATAGGGTTAGTCACGGTTGACCTTAGGTTTGGGACCATGTGTTTTAGGATTTCCACGAATCATTAAGCATCAGTTGAGAAACATAATGGTTGGTCTTGCACTTGAAACAATAGTCCCAGGGTGAGCAATGTTCGGGTGCCCCAATTTCTATCGATTGTCTCTCCTATCTTTTATTTGCGCCTCATTCTTTTTTCCTTATTTCTATTTTTATTGATTTTGTTCACACCACCATCGATTCATCTTTATTCAAGTTAAATAGCAATCTTTGTGTTTCTAATCACTATTACCTGTGGATACGACTACCCACTCAACAGGGTATTATTACTTCGATAAACCCATGCACTTGCGGTTCACATGCAAAAGGGCGTTTGTCAAGTTTTTGGCGCCGTTGCCTGGGAGTAGGTGTTTTAGAAACACTTTGCACTTTTCTATTCACCATTTATTCTATTTCACACTTTCTTATTCTTCCATTGTTCTGATTTGTTTTCTTCTTTGGTTGCAGCTCCAGGTTATGACCCGAAGGAACTCTTTGACATTGGTTGAAGGAGATCCTGAACTTGAACGAACACTTTATAGAAAGGGAAAAGAACCTGTGCAAGAACAAGAGGTGAGTACATGGATAAATATGGGGCCAATTATAGTGATGGTGGAGGCGGTGGTTGATACTATGCTTATAAGGACATTGGGAATCTCACTTGAGACTAATACGAGACCAGCATTGGTGGAGATGACCATGGAGGTGCCAGTGGGGGGAGAGAAGTAAGTCGGTGGTGGCTGCAGTGGTGGCCTAGGAAGTTGCTTCAACTACGAGAAGTCTAGGCACTTTACGAAGGAGTGCCCTAGAAAAAGAACCAAGATTGCATGGATCCCAACCTTTGCCTTCTCTTTCATGGTTTTATCTTGCCCTTTTGCTTATGTCCGAAAAGGATTGGGTATATAGATCACACATTTTTTGTGGATAGTGATTCTTAAGCAACCAGCGAAGAAAAGGAAGCCATCCATGGAGATGGATGGAGATGGAGAAGATGTGATAAAAGTGGTTAGAATTAATATCGTCCAAAAAATAACACAAAAATAAATTTTTATTTAACATTTTCTCAAGTAAGACATGTGTCGATTGTTGAAACAATAAGGTGTCCCATGTGTTGATTGTGGAAACCATGAATCTCTTTTGTTATTTCTAAATTTTCAATATCGTTTTTAATAATCTTAGTGTCATTTCACAAATAAAATAACAAAAAAAAAATCTCCAGTTAAATACGCCTGAAGTGATCATTATTATATAATATTACCATGTATTGTATGGCTACACATATGACTATATAATATGACAAAAAAAGATGTGGACCTCACAACATAGTGTAGGATTGTTACCATTACTTTTTCTTGTGGCTTATTGAGCTTTGCATATGGTTGAAGATGACTTTGAATGATGCTAATTTAAAGGGCATGGAATGCATAATATAAGTTAATGTTGTTGGACAATTATAGTGCCAAACTAGAGCATGCCATGTGTCAATCACTGAGATTATCAAGGGATAGAACAACTACATATCAATTGTTGAAACAATAAGGGGTGCGTGTTGATTGCTAGAACCATGTATCACTTTCACAATTCTCAAAATTTTTAATATCATTTTTTTAATAATTTGAGTATCTTTTTTTGAATAAAATAAAAGATAAAAAACCACCAGCTAAACTATCCTTAAGTGATGGTTATCATATAACATTACCATAAATTGTATCACTACACATATAGCTATATAGTAAGACCAAAAAAAATGTGGAACTGACAACATAGTGCAGGACTATTATGATTATTTTCCCTTTTGGATTATTCAACTTTGCACGTTGTTGAAGATGACTTTCAGTGATGCTAATTTAAAGAGCATGGATTGCATAAAATAAGCTAATGTGGTTGGACAATTATAATGCTAAAAGTAGAGTGTGCCACATGTCAATCATTGAGATTATTAAGGGATAGAGGAGTCACTTGTCGATTGTTGAAATAATAAGGGGTCCCACGTGTCGATTGTGGAAACAATGTATCTTTTTTGTCATGGAAGAAGCTCACTACACCAGTTATTCAGTTCATCCTGGTAGCACTAAAATGTACAAGGATTTGAAGAGTATTTTCTGGTGGAATAACATAAAGCAGGACATTGCCTAATTTGTGGCACAGTGTTTAACCTGTCAGCAGGTTCATGTAGAGCATCAGAGACCAGCAGGACTTCTCTAACCACTTCCGATCTCAGAGTGGAAGTGGGAGAATATTGCGATGGATTTTGTGTCTAGTTTTCCTAGAACCCACAAGGGTACTGACAGTGCGTTGGTAGTGGTTGACAAATTTACCAAGTCCACACATTTCTTGGCTATAAAGACTGGCATGTCTTTGGAGAAGTTAGCAGAGTTATATATTGACCAAATCGTGAGGTTGCATGGTGTTCTAGTATCAAACGTGTCAGATTGGGACACCAGGTTCGTGGCACACTTCTGAAAAAGTTTGCATAGGGCTTTGGGAACTAAATTGACTTTCATCACAGCATTTCACCAGCAAACTGATGGGCAGTCTAAGAGGATGATACAAATTTTGGAGGATATGCTTCGGGCTTGTGTGCCTTATTTTGGGGGTTCATGGGATCGACACTTGCCTTTGATTGAGTTTACTTATAATAATAGCTATCAGGCAAGCATCCAGATGGCTCCCTATGAGGACTATGATAAGTGCTTATGTATAAGTAATACGAAGTATTCTTTTCTTACATTGAGCATCACTTTTATTAGATTTTATTGCTTATTCATGTGTATTTGTATTCTTTTGTGCATGTAGGGTTGTGGAGACAAAATTGGATGAAAGAAAGCAAAAGTAGATCGTGGACGTGACTGTGATGAAGTTCTTGGGTCGAACAAAGGTGAAGATATAAGTTGTGCTCAAAGACATGTGAGTGTGTGCCAACTTCCATTGTGCTCAAGAGAATACATAAAGTGGAGCGCACAAAGGCAATCACACTCATTTGTTCCGACTCGTGCAATATTGGCAAGAGCTTCATCAATGTGGTTTCATTGAAGACGTGACGCGATCTACCGCATGGATGTGTGCCCATTCATGTGGCCTTGATGAAAAGAGTGGAATCGGGACATTTTGGCAGAGTACTGTAGCAGTTTATTGTAGCGAAATCACTATAGCAGTTACTGTTCATAGCTCGCAGAAAACGGATTTCTGAAAATCTACATGGCCGTGTGGAAATTCCACACTCCCTTGTAGATGCCCGATTCCAGCCCCTATAAATACTGTGTTTTGAGAGTTATTAAAGGATTTTTTTCCCATCTTTTGTCCAACTTTGGAGGCACTCGCGGCTAGGGTTTGGAGAAGCTTTGCCTAGGTTTTTGGAGCGGTTGTATGGCCTTCAACGTCGCGTTCCTTTAGAAGAAAGCTATTGGGGGAGCTTTCGTCAGCTTCGATTCGGCGAGGTGTGTCCTAGGCTTGATAAGGGAACCTTTGGAGAAGACGAGACAGCTCCACAAGACCATCGATACGGACTACAAGAGGGTTTTATCTATGGACAGCATGCTTTTACTTTCGATTTCATTGTTGATTGTGTATTGCAACATAGAGAGCTAAACCCTTAGTGGGTGCTTGGACTTATAAACCCTAGGATGATTTTGTTTCATTCACTCTTATTTTGCTTCTTTAATTAATGTTTTAATTGAGTTTCAACCTTGAATGCTTGTTGTATTGATTTTCTCTTAGAGTGACACTAGTGTTGAAAATCTATTTTGGTAATCTTTGTGGATGAGTGACACACCATTAGGATTAGACAAATCAAGGTTGATGAGGTTCGAGAGGGTGAGTCGAGAGGTAATGGAACGTCCCCTTTCCCTTCCGACGTGATTTATCCTACCTCCACGTTCCAAGAGTTCTTTGACGTCTGATAAGTTCTTGTGTATAAGTAATACAAAGTATTCTTTTCTTAAATTGAGCATTACTTTTCTCAAATTTTATTTCTTATTTATGTATATATGTGTTCTTTTATGCATGTAGGGTTGCGGAGATAATTGTGGAAGAAAAGAACCAAAAGTAGATCATGGATGCATTTGTTGATGAAGTTCTTGGGTCGAACAAAGGTGAAGACACAAGTTGTGCTTAAAGACGTGTGGGTGTGTGCAAACCTCCATTGTGCTCAAGAGAATACACAAAGTGGAGGGGCACAAAGGCAGTCACACTCATTTGTTTCGACTTGTGCAACATCAGCAAGAGCTTCGTCAATGTGGTTTCATTAAAGACGCGACACGATCTACCTCATGGATGTGTGCCCATTCATGTGGCCTCGATGATAAGAGTGGATTCGAGAGCATTCTGATAACTATTGCAGCAATTACTGCAGCAATTACTGTTCACAGTGCGTGGAAAACCCAAAGTCTGGAAATGCGCATGGCCATGTGGAAATTCCACACGCCCGTGTGGATGCCCGATTCCAACCCTTATAAATACCGCGACTTGAGACGTTTTGAAGAATCTTTTCCCAATCTTTTCCATCTTTTACCCAACTTTGGAGGCACTCGCAGCTAGGGTTTTGAGAGGCTTTGCCTAGGTTTTTGGAGCGGTTCTACGGCCTTCAACATCGTGTTTCTTTGGAATAGAGCTATTGAGGGAGCTTTCGTCATCATCGATTTGGCGAGGTATGCCCTAAGCTTGATAAGGGAACCTTTAGAGAAGACGAGGCGGCTCCACAAGACCATCGATACAGACTACAAGGGAGTTTTATCTATGGATTGCATGTTTTCACTATTGATTTCATTGTTGATTGTGTATTGCTCTATGGAGAGCTAAACCCCTAATGGGTGCTTGGACTTGTAAACCCTAGGATGATTTTGTTTCATTGACCTTTATTATGCTTCTTTAATTGATGTTTTAATTGAGTTCCATCCTTGAATGCTTGTTGTATTGATTTTCCCTTAGAAAGACACTAGGGTTGAAAATCCATCTTAGTAGTCCTTGTGGATGAGTGACACTCCATTAGGATTAGATAAAGCTAGGATGGAGAGGATCGAGAGGGTGAGTCGAGAGGTAGTGGAACATCCCATTTTCCCTTTCAGTGTGATTTATCTTACCTCCACGTTCCAAGAGTTCTTTATGGTCATGATAGAGTGAAGAACTAAGAGACAAACTCCACTGGGGTTTAGTTGCACAAGCAACAGAGTGAAGTGTTGAAGTAATCCTTAGTGCTGGGGCTTAATTGTGATTAGGGTTCTTTTGTCTGGACCAAAGGGTTAGACCTATATTAGAGAATAGGGTTTATCACTTGGAGTCCCTAGAGCTTTAAGCAACCATACACAGTGTGAGGCTTCGAGAGTATTCCTTTCATCCAATACATAGTGTAGGCTTAGTCACGGTTGACCTTAGGTTTGGGACCGTGTGTATTTGGATTTCCATGACTCATTAAACATCAGTTAGGAGGCATAATGATTAGTCTTGCACTTGAAACAATAGTCTTAGTGTAATCAATGTCCGGGTACCCCATTTTTTATCAATTGCCTCTCCTTATTCTTATTGCGCTTTCTTTTATTTACGTTATTTTTATTTGCACTGATATTGTTCACACAACTCATCAATCATTTTCACAATAGTTAAATATAAATACTTGTGTTTTTGAGCACTATTCCCTGTGGATACAACTATCCACTCACCAGGGTACTTTATTACTTTGATAACCCGTGCACTTGTGGTACACACACGCAAGGGGTGTGTCACGATCATGATAGAGTGAAGTACTAAGAGACAAACTCCACTGGGGCTTAGTTGCGCAAGCAACAGAGTGAAGGGTTGAAGTAATTTTTAGTGTTGGGTCTTAATTGTGACTAGAGTTCTTTCGCGTGGACCAAAGGGTTAGATCTATATTAGGGAATAGGGTTTATCACTTGGAGTCCCTAGAGCATCCTGCAACCCCGCACAGTATGAGGCGTCGAGAGTATTCCTTTCTGCCGGGGCATAGTGTAAGGGTTGACATTAGGTTCGGGACGGTGTGTCTTTGGATTTTCATGACTCATTAAATGTCAATTAGGAGGTATAATGATTAGTCTTGCACTTAAGACAATAGTCCTAGGGTAAGCAATGTCAGGGTGCCCCATCTTTTTATCTATTGCCCCTCCTTATTCCTATTGTGCTTTCTTTTCTTTTTTTTTTTTTTATTTTCATTTGCATTGATATTGTTCACACAACTCATCAATTATTTTCACTATAGTTAGATAGCAATACTTGTGTTTTCGAGCACTATTCCCTGTGGATACGACTACCCACTCACCGGGGTACTTTATTACTTAGACAACCCGTGCACTTGTGGTACACACACGCAAAGAGGTGTGTCACACTATATGGCAGGAGATGTAGATCACCTATTTGATGGGACGACGTGGGAGAGAGAAGATTGTTAGGGCCAGAGATTGTGCAAATGACAGTAGAGAAAGTCTGATTGATCAGAGATCGTTTGCGGGCGGCTCAGAGTAGACAGAAGAGTTATGCTAATAACAGGAGAAGAAGTTTAGAATTTGAAGTGGGAGATCATGTATTCTTGAGGATTGCTCCAACCAAAGGAGTAATTTATTTCAGTGTGGATTGACTATGCATTAACCCTGTCACTGGGGGTTAGACACTGACCGTGTCGATAGGTACTTTTGACATAGAAACTATAGTTTCGCACCGTTCCGGCGATGAAGAATAACGTCTTATGATATTCTAGTTCGAGTCACCGAGGGTAAATATATGAGCTCTGAAATCTGACTCGGGTCACCGAGTTTAAATAAATGAGTTCTGATGTTTTGTTTTGGTATTAGTTGTTTGGGGGACTTATATGCTCGTTATTTTGGTACATTTTGTATGTTTTTAGTAATTATTGGATTATTTGTGATCCCGTTATTTTTAGTGCTTGCTTATTGGGCTCCCAAGCTCATTAAGTTGTTCTCATTCCCTTTCAGATCAGGAGTAGAGTTGAGTGGTGGACAGCTAGCGGGGTCGTTGAGCAAGTTGCCGTTTAGTGGTTGCCAAGTTAATAAACTTCCTTTGTTGTGGACTTAAAACTTCTTGTCTTTTGTTTAATTGTCATGTGAGACACTTGTTATTTGTTTTCATTATATTTCGAGCGTTATGCCTCTCTGTTGCTTTTGAAAGTTAGTGTATTTGTCAAATGTTGTTTTATCTAGTGTTTTATCTAGTGTTTTATTTAATCTATGTATCATTTCTCGAATAAAATAAATGATAAAAAAATACCAGTTAAACCCTCCTTAAGTGATGGTTATCATATAATATTACTATGCATTATATAACTACACATATGGCTATATAATAAGACAAAAAAGATGTGGATCTTACAACTTAGTGTAGGACTTTTATGATTATTTTTTCTTTTGCTTTATTCAACTTTGCATGTTGCTTAAGATGACTTTCAATGATTCTAATTCAAAGAACATGAATTGCATAACATAACCTAATGTTGTTGGACAATTACAATGCCAAAAGTAGAGTGTGCCATGTGTCAATCATTGAGAATATCCGGGGATAGAGGAGCCACATGTCAATTGTTGAAACAATAAGGGTTCTATGTGTCTATTGTGGAAACCATGTGTTTTTTTCAGTTCTCAAACTTTTTTATATCAATTTTATAATAATCTGAAAGTCATTTTTAAAATAAAATATAAGATAAAAAATCATTGGTTAAACTCTCCTGAAGTGATGGTTAACATATAATATTACCATGTATTGTATGACTACACATATGGCTATATAATAAGACCAAAAAGATGTGGACCTCAAAACATAGTATAGGACTATTACCATTATTTTTCATTGTGTCTTATTCAACTTTGCATGTATCTGAAGACGAATTTAAATGATGTTGATTTAAAAGCAGAGATTTCATAACATAAGCTAATGATGGTATACAATTACAGTGTTGAAAGTAGAGTGTGCCGATTGTCTATCATTGAGATTATTAGGGCATAGAAGAGCCACATGTCGATTGTTGAGACAATAAGGAGTCTCATGTGTCGATTGTGGAAACCATGATTTTACGATTCTCAAAATTTTCAATATCGTTTGTTAATAATCAAAGCGTCATTTTTTGAATAAAATAAGTGATAAAAAAACCACCGGTTAAATCCTCCTTAAGTGATGGTTATCATATAATATTACCATGGATTGTATGACTACACATATGGCTATATACTAAAACCAAAAAGATGTGAACCTCACAACATAGTGTAGGACTATTACTATTATTTTTACTTGTGACCAATATTTTTGAAAACTAGACGAGGGAGCGAACCGGTCTTATATTTGGGTTATGGGTCAATCTGTAAGACCGGATGACCCATCCCGGTTGGATCAGATGATGTCATAAATGGATATATATACGTATATATATATAATAACATACATAAACAATAGTGTTATTTGAACATTTGTTTTCATGTTTCAATATAACAAAAGCATAACAAAACATAACAACAACTACATAATAAGAAAACATATAAAAAAATGCGTCTTCTAATAAATGTTTTGAGACACAACAAAATAAAGACTATCAAGTCAACAACAACATAACAAAAGCACTTTAAGTTAATTTTTTTTTGGGAGGAGATGTAAGCCAATCTTCTTCATCCAAATCATTGCTAGTCATTCATTTGACACCAACCATTGCATTATCATCATCATCCATTGCAACCATATCATCTTCATTGCCACCTAAAAATATAAAAAAACTAAGTATCAAAAATATTAACTATTGAAAAAATAATATATATAGTTCAAAACATTAATAAAATTAACCTCTAGATAAGTTGGTTGATTCTTCACTCATTTTTGGTTGCTCCTCTAACATCAATTCTAATTCATCATAGGAAAGTTCTCCTTCAGGTTCCTCTTCCACCAACCAAAATTTAATTATATCAATGCACTCATAATCAATTGGATCGTAAAGTCTATTTTTTAATCCAACCTAAAGAAAAAAATCAAATCAAATCAATGTCCTATATAGAGTATTAGCTTTTCTTTTCCAGGGGTGAAGCACGCCTGTGCTTTGCTTTTCCAACCTTGATTTAAAGGCTTTGGATGATCGTCTCCTTCTTGGAGGATTGAAGTCATCAATCTTCTTTTTTCTTTGAATTTAGAGGTAAACACTTTCTTCTTCTTTCTTTCCTTGTTCCTCTTGGTTTTGAGTTAGGATGATTGATCTAGGGTTGTGATTGAACTTGGAAGTTTGAATCTTGCTCTCTCTTCTTACTTGTTGATGTATAACTTGTGAGAAATGTTTGTAGTTCTTTTCCCTTCAAGATTTTGGTAACCTAGAACCGTCATTATTGTAGCTCCAGTAAGGATTGCTTGTTTCCTTGTTTCCTTAGATGGGGTTTGAAGCCAATCTCCCCTAAAAATTCTTTGGGAACCTTAAAACTTAGTTGCAAATCAATCCTAGACCTCATTGGAGTTGTTTTGTGTTGTTGAACCTAGGGTTGCATTCTTGTCTTCTTTGTTTAATTTCATCTTGTTGTGTGTGTGTGGGTTTGGTTGCTTAAGTGGTGAAGGTTTGTCACAAGGAAAGGAGGCAACATAGGAGTGATACCACCGGGGCCTTTTCTCACCTAAGTTGTGAGTGGGTTAAGTTGGTTGCACATTTCTGTTAGATTATTATCTAAAGATCTTTATTACTTGAATTGAAAGTCTTCCATGGTTTAATTGTATATTTGTGTTTTGATTGGTTTGAAAAGGAGTTTCTATGCTATTGATTTATATATGAAACTCTTGATATTTGAAAATGATTATAACTATATGTATGTTATTGGAATTATAATAATTTGAGAAGCTCTGTTTGCATCCTTATGCTTTTGGCATTGGTAGTTGTGAAAGTGGTTCTTATTCTGAGATCCATATATTGGTCCTAGGCGTGGACAGAATAAGGTGTCACACATGATTTTTATGTCTATATTGTATTAAGTTGATATTTTAATTCATTTGAAAGGTCATCTATGCTATTGATTTATACGTGAAATTCTAGATATTTAAATAAAACATGAGGATGACTTGGAATCGAATAACTTTAGGCATGTGAGTTTAAATTCCCTAGGATCTTGTGGTGACTTTGACACAAGAGAAATGAATCCAAAGTTGTGAAAGTATATGTTTTGTTGGAGAGGAGAGTTTTTGTTAAATATTTGAGGGAGTGTAAAAATATTGCTTATGTAGCTAATGCTTAGACCTAATGATGACTGAATCTTTAATACGTTGTTGATTGATTATTTCCATATTTGTAAGAACCGATGATTTATTAATTGGTTTAATGTCTAGAGGCTTAGGTATATGGTAGTTACATTTGAGAAACTTAAGCAATAAAAGAAAGGGATATTGTATAATCGATTTAAACATTTTCTTTTATTAGAATGTATAATCGATTTATTTGTAAAGGTTGAAAATTTCTTAGAAGAATGATGATTAATAACATATGTTGTATAGGCTAAGTGTATGAGTGAATTTTGAATATGAAATTCATAAGTTTGACGTGTATATTTGTTTTTAGGGGAAGGTTGAATTTTATTGTTTAGGTGGAAATGATCAAATACTTGATCTTATACTTGTTGTCTTAGATGAGATATTGTATCATTTCTCGAGGATGCATCCATGGAATTTATGAGGGTTTCATTTGTGAAATTGGCTAAGTATAATGGAAGATTGATGCAAAGAAAGTTAATTAGGTCAATTGATGGTGAAATATGATGACAATCATGAACTTACAGGCAAGATTATCCATGAAAAGATTCGATTAATTTCTTGTTATGCAAAGCCAAAGGTAATGGCCTAATTATATTTATATTCACTATGGTTGTCTTATACATAAATTGGGTATTTGGAAATCAATTACTTATTGGTTGAATGCTAGTTAAGACAATATCCATGTTTGTATTATGGGATTCCTTAGCACATGTTAAAAGCTAAGTACGAGGTATCTCAAGAAGTATGCTTATTGTTTCCTGCAGTGTTGTTGTTTCCTACTTTGGCAAATGGTTTGCGATGCTTGTGATAGCCCCGAGTGTGGGCATTACATTATGTTTTCTTTGACATCAATTTACATGAGAAATTCTTGAGCTTTAATTGCAAAGGTTGACAACCTTATTTATAGGTTGAATTTAAAGTGATTTTTGTGAACATGTTACAATTGTGGCATTGCTTTACTTGGTAATGTTGCTTATTTTCTGAATTTTCATTATTTTCCTATTCAAGGACCAGGTGATTTAACTTGTGAAAACTTTGGACATGGATTTATTTTCTGATATTTATTTATGTTGTTACATTAGAAGCAAGATTTGACACTTTTAAACATGTAATGCTTGTGAATTTCATTATATGGAATGATGCTCACTATTGGCATGTGGATATTGTCCTGATTATGGACCTCTTATTACTATTGTGTTGATATTTAGTTACACCTATGGGTGGTTGATGGTGATGAGGTTGTAACCCGCTTGCTGTAGTAGGGGGTCCCCACAGGCCAGCCTTTAGAGGTGGCGTGGAGGACCTGTTTTCCCTGTCCTCATCAGGTGGCCAGTAGAGTCCTGATTTGAATGATACACCGGGAGGCCAGAGTCACCATACGGAACTAGTGGGCCAACATCAAAGTTATGAAGACTTTGACGGCTCTCAACCTAGTCGCGATAGCGGCTAAGTTGGAGAGTGATTTTAGGCCATTGCTCTTTTTTTCAAGAGGAAGTCTTCTCATTTGCAAAGTTATATTCAGGATGTGATCTCTTGGAAAAACTTAATTGATGCTGAGTTTTATGTCGTGAGGCTTTAAAACTCGTATTATGGCAAATTTAGTATTTGTGAAGGTTGAAATCCCTATTTGTTGCCCTTGATGTTTTATGTGCTTTATGAGATTTATATACTTGTATTTACTTTACTAATTGAAAAGCTTTGTTTCCTTGAGTGTATTTGTGTAAGTTTACATTTGGGGATTTTGAGCGCCAATAGTTATAATCTCACAGGTTTACAGTATTTTATTTGTTGAAAGACTTCATATCTATTTGCATTACTTCTTAAACTCTATTTATTGGAAGTTTGTGCTTCATATTTGAGATTCTTTTAGAATTTTGCTAACCCACTTACTGAGTGGCATTAGTTACTCACCTTCTCCCTCCCTTCCAGGTTTCAGTCATTGGCAGCCTTGCAGCGGGGCGAAGTGCTCGATAGTTGTTCTTCTTATTTTCATCTTGAGTCAAGTTGTATGTTTGTTTATGAGCATGTTGCATTGTATAAGAAAAATGGATCCACTAGTGTCATTAATGATTTATTTATGATTCGTAGGTTCTCTGGAACTCGGTTAAATTCTCTTTTGAAATTATTGGTTTTGTATGTTCTTTTATTGTGTGCTTGTTCAGCTTGTGTTACAAAAAAGTGTCAGCCTTGTGATGACTAGAGGTTTGAGTGGCATGGGTGTTCCTTCTCAAGTTGTCACAGTGGTTGTTGTGTCTTGAGGCCTGCGGGTAAAGGTGTGACATAATCTATTTCTTTTCTTGGTATGTATACTTTTAAACACGCTCCAATTATGTTTGCACCCCGAAGAAGAAGCTGTTTGACTAAGAATTCTAATAGCCAACTTTTGCAAATTAGGAACATCGCAACTAAAACAATTCCACCATTCATCTATAAAAATATATAACACTAGCATGTTAATATATTGATCAATTATAAAAATTTAAAAATGAATTATTAGTATAAAAGTTAAATTAAAGTAATTTCATTCTTACAAGGAGTTGTAGTCTTGCAAGTGCTTAATATAAGTGGTAGAGCAAAAGTTTTTTGCCTTTCTCTAAATATTTTCGTCTCTTCCACTAATTCACTTGATTTAAACAATGTTTACTGCTCAATCACATCAAGTTTGCCTCACGAAACTTCTAATTTTTGGCACAAGTTATGCTCATCAAATTGAAATTCATGATTCAACCATTATGCCAAGACATGAATCCCATGTGTGTAAAGTCCTATTCCACCGCTCTTTGGTAATGGAAGTATAAGACTTGTACAAGTGCTTTTTTCTTTTAAACTATTCCTTAATGCCTTTACGGGCCCTATATATCCTGTTATACACGTATCCAATTGCTCGCTTTTCATCATAATCACAAATCCATAACAAACGAATTAATGGGCCCATTATCTTCACCATTATTGAAAAATTTCTCCAAAAATTTTCATCCATGATAATTTGTGTAACTTCTCTTCCTTCATGTATATTGAGAAACCTTTTTGAAGTCAGAATAAATGACCAAAGATTGTAAGTAATTTTTATAGTCATGCAAGCTCTTCAATTTAATTAAAGTGGTGGCAAAACGAGTAGCTCCGAGATGAATAATTTCTATCCATTTTGGTTGTTTTCTCATTTAATTCAAAACCCATTTATAATTATAAATGAAAATTGTTATATTTGAAGCAAGAATGGCTAAACTTTTAGCAATGTCTTTCATGATCAAATTTATAGAATGATCAGCACATGGAGACCAATAAATATCAACATATTTCTCTGTAATCTTCCTTCCGGCAGCTTTATAATTAGCTCCATTATCTATTATCATATGAACTACATTTTTAGGACTAACCATTTCAATGATATCATAAAAGAGATTGCATAATGTCTTTGCATCTGTAATAAAGCTTGAAGCGCATCAACTGACTTAATAAATGATATTCCCTTAAGAGAATACACTAAGAAATTTATCAAAGATATTTTTTTTGCTATCTGTCCATCCATCACCCCTAATAGTGCATCCTGTTTCAACCCAAGTTCTTTGAAAACTATCAATAATCAATTTCACTAGTTGTTTGCAAACTCTTAACAAGATAACTCTTAATACATGATAACTAGGGCCGTCTTACCTATGGCCCATACTTGCTATCTTGCTAATTGTAGCTTAGAAAAAGGGAGAGTTGACGGTATTCAGTACAATACAAGCATGATAAAACCACATAGCAATTGGCATATCAGTATCATGCCATTTCTCCTTGCTTTGCAAAGATGACTTTATGCTGGATTAGGTAGAATTGGCAATTCCATGCTTGAAATATAATTCAATACCAGTAGAAGCCTTTCTTTTTCCCTTAGAAGTTGCACCCACACAAGTATTTCTTTTGCCTACTTGATCAGAAATAACTTCTACATCATCACCTTCAAATTCATGGATAAATTCACCAAAATGATTCGCATCATCAAAACATCCTTTCTTTTCTTTGGCCTTTCGATAATCCTTGCATAAAAAATCAAACATCTTAAGGTACATTTTTGCATGAATCAACATTGCCTTTTGATACAGCGAGATGTTGTTTCATTCAATTGATTCTTCCGCAGCATTTTGTTTACAACAAAAATTATGAATCAAAATTTTCTTTCCTTGAGAATTTTGTGCCTTACTTATATATCTCCATGAAATATCCTTTATTTGTCGGATATGTACACCTGTTGTATTAGATTGCACTTCATTTGATGGTGTCAGCCTTGATTCGGTAGTATCCATCTTGCTACAATCTATATAAATATATTTTTTAAAAAAATAAATGGTAAAAAACTACGTAATAATTAGAGTAGATACACAAATAAGATGTATTGCAAGCATCAACAACATAAATGTTCAGCAGAGATCAAAAGAGGATTGATTAAACATCTATGACTTTTAACATGATGAAAAGTGAAAACAACATATATCATTGGCACAAGTGGCAATAGAGTTTAGATAACTGGATGTAATTTTCAAATTTATTGAATTAAATAATGATTGATGGAGGAATATTTTCATGTTCTCTTATCATTGGCACTATGTATGCAAGAGATATATAAATGCAATTCTCTGTATATTTATTTGTTAGCATTTGATATGTAATTGATCAAAAGTCGTGGAATGTTTCTCTATCATGTTAGAATGGGCTTCTATTGGACAATTGCAAACCTTATTGCTGAAGTTGTTCAAATGTTTATATTGGCTAAATTTTGCTACTATTACATTAATTAATTAATTCAGAATTCCAGACCATTAACATCTTAATTCTAAGCTTATTAAAATATCTATCATAAAAAGAAAACAAAGGGGAAATTAATAATAAATTAAAGAAAATTTATTGAAATTATTTAACTAAATACAAGACAATAACAAAGTGAACTGCATTCCATCAAAGATTCAAAACTAAAGAGCATTTTCCAAATCAAATTCTGAACTTAAGTTGAAGTGGACAAATAAAATGATGACGCATGGTTGACCAACCTTAAGTTGAATGCAACACTTCTAAGTTTAATGGAGAATCTAGTGATGATGTAGTAGGGATCCCTGTGTTTGGAGAACACCACAATGCAACATACAACTTCATATTTAGTGAAAACATCTTTGCAATATAACATAGAAGCATACTCTAGTTTTTGTAAAGTAAATGGACCCTACATTTGTAAATTAGAATAACACATCTAAGCATTACATTAATAGATTAAAAAAGCATTGAAATCAATGAATCATAAGACAAGGTCACTCCTCCAATAACACAATAAAATAGTTGAAAACAATAGAATCCCTTCTTAAGATAAGAAATTTTAAAGTAGAAAACCTGGATTCAAGAACCTCCAAGTCTCCAACTGTAAGAAAATCAGGAAAAGTAAAAAGAATGGATGAGAGCTAGGATTTTGATATTCTCTTTCCTCCTTTTTTCCACCAAATCGGGAAAAATTTGGGATTCAATAAGCGGTGGTGGTTGTGCAGCTATGAAGAACTGAAGAAACTTGTGAAGTCTAAAGAAAGAATAGATGAGAAAAGAAAGAAATTTTTATCAAATTAAAAAAAAAATAAACAACTAAAAATTGTAGTTTGTCGGGTTCCATTCAAACAAGATGGTTTGCTGGTTTTTTGTGGGTTTGATAGTTTTAGTTACCAGTCAACAGTTGATATAAACCCGAAATGGACTGCAAATAACTTTGCTTGTGACTTATTCAATGTTGCATATAGCTGAAGATAACTTTGAATGATGTTAATTTAAAAAGCATGGATTGCATAGCATAAGCTAATGTTGTTGAACAATTACAATGCCGAAAGTAGAGCATGCCATTTGTCAATCATTGAGATTATAAAGGGATAGAGAAGCCACATGTCGATTTTTAAAACAATAAGGGGTCACATGTGCCTATTGTGGAAGCCGGGTTTTTTTTTTGTGCGATTCTTGAAATTTTCAATATCATTTTTTTTTAAATCTGAGAGTCATTTTCAAATAAAATAGAGGATAAGAAATTACTGGTTGAACCCTTCTGAAGTGATGGTTATCATATAATATTGCCATGTATAGTCTGACTACACATATGGCTATATAATAAGACCAAAATGATATGGACCATGCAACATAGTGTAGGGCTATTACTGTTATTTTTCCTTTGGCTTATTCAACTTTGTATGTAGCTAAAGATGACTTTAAATGATGATATTTTAAAGAGCATAGATTGCGTAACATAAGCTAATGTTGTTGGACAATTACAGTGCTGAAAGTAGCTTGTGCCACGTGTCAATCATTGAGATTATCAGGGGATTGAATTAACATTATGTATTAATCTTTGTTTGTATAGATATATATATATATATATATATAGTATCTATCATGTATCCTCTAATAACATATATTTTACATAATATTTAAATTATTATATATCAATGTCATAGATAACTTTGGAAAGATGTATACAATTTTTTATATTAGTTATTGTTTTGATTTATAAAATTATACACATAAAGTTCTACCTATGTCAAATTTTGGTAGAATTTTCTACATACCCCATTTATAAATTTATTGTTTCTTCTAGACTGAAGTAAAGGTGTCCTTGTTGAAGCTATATACCCTTACAAAAATTTTACAGATAGCTTTTTAATTAGCCATACTAGGCATGCTTGTGAAGCTTGACAACATGTCTACTCCATAGGATATATCTGGCCTCATATTGTGCATTTTGTACATGAAACTGCCAAGAGCACTACCATAATTTAGTTGAGCAATAATTATTCTTTTAACTTTATACTTACATGAAATCGGAGTGTTTGTCTCTTTTATAGTAAGATATTTAAATTTATTGAACATTTTATTAATGTATTAAGTTTGGTTAAGGTATAGCCTTTACTATGTCACTTTAATTTAATTCTCAAAATAGTATCTACATCTTCAAGATCTTTAATTTGAAAAATCAAAGTTAAATATCTTTTCAATTTCTTCAATCCCTTTGATATTTATACTCAAAATTAGGATATAATCAATGTATAGGTTTAAAATTACTCCATACTCATTTATTGTTGTGTAATAGATGCACATGTTGACATTATTATGCCTAAAACCATTTGAAAGAATTACCATATCAAACTTTTTTGTGCCACTATTTCAGAGTTTGTTTCAAATTATATAATGACTTGACTAATTGGAAAATTAACTTTATGTTTATTTCCTGGAAACACAAATCCTGCAGGTTGTTCCGTATACATCTTCAGTTAATTCACCATTTAAAAAAGTCATTTTAACAAACATTTGATGAATATTTAATTTATTGATTGAAGCTAAAGCAAATAATAATCTGATTGATGTTATCGTAGTCTGGTGCATGTGTCAAAATAATCTATACCTTCCTTTTGTATATATTCCTTAATTACCAAATTAGCTTTATAAGTTTCTGTAGAGCTATCAACCTTTATATATCCTTCTAAACACCCATTTACATCCAATTGCTTTAGAACCAAGTAGTAAATCAATTGAGACCTAAGTGCCATTAGATATTATAGAGTCCATTTCATCATTTACAACTTTTTTTTTCGAAAGGCTACATCTCTAGAAGCCATTGCTTCATTATACATCTTTGGATCACTTTTCAAATTAAGTACAAATAGTATCTTATTTAAAATTTTGGTTTCATCATTTTTTACTCTGAAGACAATAGAATTTGGTTAGACAAAGTCCAAATCCAAATCCAAATCTTTTCTTTTTCTAATTTTTCTTTTACTTTTCTTGGATCACTTGACTTGCCAATATTTTTTTCTTTTCCCATTAACCCCACATCGATCGTATTTGGTGCAACTTGTTGTTGTGTTTCTTATATCCTTAAATAGGATTGCATCATGAAAGAACATATCTTCAAAATATTTAATTCTAAATCCAACAGCCAATAAGCTTCGGAGTTCAATGCATCATAGTTAGTTTAGTAAGGTACGACTAAATTACGACATGTGATACGTTCGGATATTATACTTAATTTGTTGAAAACTTCAAATAAAAATATGACAATTAAAATGAAACATTTTATAGTATGGGTTGCTATTTATATAAAGTTTTAAACATTTTATATCAAAAAGTCTACTATGAAAAATACGTCTATAATATCAAAAAAAAAAATATAGCACATGTTATTTATAAACCATATTAACATATCAAAATATGAACATCTAATAGAATTAAGCCACTCATGAGTCTGAACATCAATATGTATATAGTAGAAATAACAACTCAAAAAAAAAAAAAGATAATATTGAAGAATTAAGTTCATAATATGGAAATATTATCCATCCAATCATGAAAGATCACCATCAACATTTTTATTTGCATGTAATGTTTCTTCCTTTTCAAAACTATCATTTTCATCTCCCCAATTTACTTATGGTGTATCTTTCAAACTAAGAGGTCCATCAAGTTTCTCTAAATCAATAGGTTGCATATTTCTTGCTTCAAAAGAATTGAATTTTTTTCATCATCATAGTATTCATTTGAATATAAATAAGATCATTAAACAATTTTGCAAATAACTTTATTTCCTTCTTTTTTTTTTTTTTTTTTTGTGTGCATTGCTCCAAACACTCTAATTTCATTCACATGAAGGAAAGGTAAATGTTTAGCTCAAAACTCAAAAGACAAGCCATACTCCCTCCAGTCCAAATTATCTATCACTTTATGGATTTTGTTTTGTTTCAAATTAGTTTTCACTTTTAAAAATTCCATAAGCATTGATTTGTGGTACTACATAATTTACCGTCAGATATGGCCAGAATTTATTTAAAGAAAGTGTGTATCAGCTGAGTTTATAATCCTAATGCAAAAGGTGATTACATCTATCATACCACTTATTTCTAAAGTGTAGGAGTTTCAATAGAACTCTTAATTATTTGCGCAAAGCTTAAATGTGACAAATAATTTGGATCGGATATAGAAACTTTTTTTGAAAATATTGAAGTTTTTTACATTTTTTTCTACTTTTAATACTCCTAAATTTGAAAAAAAAAAAAAAAGAATGTGTCTTTTAGGTATGTTTCAACATGTAAAACTTATGTATAATTTATGTGTATAACTTATGTATTATATGTGAATAAAATAACAACAATATGTGA